>NC_056749.1:84141050-84422802 GCF_019279795.1 Protopterus annectens
AAGAACCATTCACACCATCTGCCTTGTTCTAAGTATGTTATTAGGTTATATTATCTATCTTAGATTCAGTAAGTAATATAGTAAAGCTTAGTTTAGATATTGTTTTTCTTTATTTGTGTGAGTCTGTACTGCAAAGTTATTTTAAATATTTCCTGTGTTTTTTGTACTCTGATGTCACCATGAATTTATATTTAATATTGTCTTGTTCTTTTATTATTTATGATTAAATAGATTTAAACCTTTCATTGTGGCTGATCTTTATAGAGATATTTAAGTTCTGAGAGTACTTTCATATTTATTTGGTGACACTGTGTGGGCCACTCCTAATAGCCTTGCTCTTGGTCAAACTGCCATTTGTATTAATATTAATTTCACTCAGTATATTGGGTACCCTTGGAAGAGCCTTAAGGTAGCTGGCAGGAGTGTATGGTGGCAGTCTTAACTATTTTATAGTCTGGACAGAAGGGCGCGTAGCTAGTAAACCTGTGCCAGCCTTTCCCAGGTGTGTGTAAGTGTGTAAATCAAATCTCAAAGAGTGTGTGTGTCAGCAACTTAGGCAGGGACATGAAGCACTGTTTGGACATAGAGGGTGCTGGAGGCCTTAGCTTGGACAGTCAGCTGAGATCTTAACTCTATAGCTTTGCCAGTGGGGAGTCTTATTTAAGATCTGGATAAAGAGGGAGAAATCAGCCCTGGACTGACTGTGGTCTCTGCGTGCTCTTAAGGGAAATTGCACTTGATGCAGAGAGCTACAAATGGAAATACTGTATGTGTACTTGTCATCCTCTTGGTGAATGTCCCCCACTGTTGACTGTGCTGAGGATTGAGCCTCCTTGATTACTGGTCCAGTGGAAGGTCATCACATCCCAAATTACTAAACTTCTTTTCTTATGCTAAACAATATTGATGTCCCACAGGGTTCTGTCTAAGACCATTTGATGTTTACAGTCTTTATGAATGGAATGATATATCCCATGAGTACTTGCAGACTCATCATATTTGCTGGCATATGACCATTACTTTTTCAGACACTTCTATTTCATCAATTGAAACCAAATGGCAAATGTTCCCATATAGTGCAGCATACACTCTGTCTTGCATCTTAATACTAATAAATCAGAGTTCATGTTATTTATGATTAAGTCCTCCAACCTAATCACAACCTAATATTAGATTATACATTCTTACTGTCTCATTACAAACTAGATACATTTGCACAACTAAGAGAGTTCATCGTGTTTCTGATAGCCAAACCAAGTTAAAATTGCACATATGCAGTGGTGTAGGTATAAGAAATCAAATTCATGGCATTATTTTTATCTAGTGTTGCAGAATTTGTAACTGCCAATTATTTTTCTCCTTCCATCCCTGCTGTATTCTGCCTGTCTGTTAAATGGGTTATCATCATCCCAGGCTCATAACATCCAGTTGTCTCACAATAGAATCTGTCTGTCTGTTAAATGGGTTATCATCATCATCCCAGGCTCATGACATCCAGTTGTCTCACAATAGAATCTGCCTGTCTGTTAAATGGGTTATCATCATCCCAGGCTCAAGACATCCAGTTGTCTCACAATAGAATCTGCCTGTCTGTTAAATAGGTTATCATCATCCCAGGCTTATAACATCCAGTTGTCTCACAATTGAATCTGCCTGTCTGTTAAATGGGGTATCATCATCCCAGGCTCATGACATCAAGTTATCTCACAATAGAATCTGCATGTCTGTTAAATGGGTTATCAACATAATCCCAGGCTCATAAAATCCAGTTGTCTCACAATAGAATCTGCCTGACTGTTAAATGGGTTAGCATCATCCCAGGCTCATGACATCCAGTTGTCTCACAATAGAATCTGCCTGTCTGTTAAATGGGTTATCATCATCCCAGGCTCATGACATTCAGTTGTCCCACACTAGAATCTGCCTGTCTGTTAAATGGGTTATCATAATCCCAGGTTCATAACATCCAGTTGTCTCACAATAGAATCTGCCTGTCTGTTAAATGGGTTATCATCATCCCAGGTTCATGACATCCAGTTGTCTCACAATATAATCTGCCTGTCTGTTAAATGGGTTATCATCATCATCATCATCGCAGGCTCATAACATCCAGTTGTCTCACAATAGAATCTGTTTGTCTGTTAAATGGGTTATCATCATCCCAGGCTCATGACATCCAGTTGTCTCACAATAAAATGTGCCTGTCTGTTAAATAGGTTATCATCATCCCAGGCTCATGACATCCAGTTGTCTCACAATAGAATCTGGCTGTCTGTTAAATGGGGTATCATCATCCCAGGCTAATGACATCCAGTTGTTTTACAACAGAATCTGCCTGTTAAATGGGTTAGCATCATCCCAGGCTCATAACATCCAGTTGTGTCACAATGGAATAATGCAGTTTTTTGTGGGACACCATGGCAGGACTCTGCATTGATTGATCTTAAGTTCACTTAAATGGCTTAAGTCTGACCAGCAAATTACAGCTGTACAATATTGCTTTTCTCACACATTGCTCTTTTCAGACAACTGCACCTGCCTATTTCATATCATGAACTGCTGGCAAACTCCGCGACATCTGAGAACATCCTCCAAAGTATTAATTCAGATCCCAGTCATTAAAAATAAATGTGAAGATTCTTGGTTCACTCCCTTCACTTGTAAAGTGCTGAAACAAACATCCTTTCAACATGAGGTACATGTCAGAAAATAGTCGATTTAAGAATGCAGTCAAAGCCCCTTAGTAACTGAAATGCCCCTTTGTCATAACATTAGTTGTAGCTTTAATCTCAGTCCTTCTTCAACGATTGCTTTTCTTTACATTTTCTAGAACCTGATGTTATACATTCCTCTCCACAATGTAGAGTTAATACCTTTACCCTGAAATATATGCATAACATTCTTCTCTGGCAATGTCAGTTAATAAGGTACATTTCAGTCCTGGAGTGGGACTTGCATAATGGTTAAGCTGTTTGCCTCACAGACACAGGTTGCAGGGTTTGATTCTTATCTGTGAGGGAAACCAACTAGGCTTAAAATGTCCCACTATGGCAGCTTACTTAACATCTAGATAACACATATCTTAATTTCTATAGCATGTTGCTTGAATATTAGTTACTTATACATGTGTATACCCAATCAAAGTACAAAAAGGCCACTAAAACAAATAAGCCCCTGCTTGTAAATGTTTCACCTCCCAAGCCCCTGCTTACACATAACAAGGGCATCAATAACTTGTCAGAGATTTGGGATGCATGACTAGACCTAAAAAGACCCTTGTGGTCACTAGCATAGTAAACACCTTTGAACCTAACAAGAAAGACCTAATAAGCTAGAGTCTTCATTGTTTACTACCTTACTCCTGTAATGGGGTCTCATGGGCTATATGCCAATGATCCCTTAAGGACATACCAGTGTTTCAGCTACATGTCCATAACTTTTTACTTTTTACCTTTTTAAATCTTTACTGGTGCATTCAGACCAATAATGACAAACCCCACTAGCTGCAGACATGCCCTTTTTCTGAGCTCATCAATACAGCATAGGTGGATTGTTTGACCATATTTTGGAAACAAAACAAACCTGATGCCTACAAACATTAGGATGCTTGCAAAATATCCCAGATTACATCCAAACCAAATGGTAAAAAGTCAAACATGCAAACAATTCTGTAAAAACTACAAGACAGAGCCATTCAAGGAAGGTATGGCACGCATACTAAAGAAAATAAAAAAGGTTATATGATTTGTGTGCAGAGCATCATTCTGAGGATGGATAAGGAAGGAAAAATGAGGATAGAAGAGAGAGCCAGATAAGAGACAGCACATGTGCCAAGAAGAGAGGGCAGAGCTGAGAGCAGATCTGAGAACTCTTGCTTCACTGGGAGGGTTGTAGACTCATGAAACAGTCTGCAAGAGAAGATGGTGGAGTGGGGGCAGCAAAGGACAGGTAAACGATAGGCCAAATGCTAGGCACTGTCGGCAGCAAGTCAATTAATTAGATAGCCCTTTGGTCTTTTTCTGATGGCTTTTTTATATTGTCATATGGTGGCATAATTTATCACTTAAATTGTTTGTCATTTCTTTGTAACATCCTCCAGGTCCTGGGCTGTAGCTAGAAGTATGCTAATATACTTGGGAGTACACATTATGTCTGTTCCCTTCTTTCAATGTCATATCATCTTGTGCATGTGGTCCAAGCCTCAGGTTTTGCAAACTGTCAGCCAAAGTGGGTATTCCTAGCCTCCTAAATTTCAGATACGAGGACCACTTCACAGCTACGTCGATGTTTTTTTACATACTCTCACCCTAAGTGGCTGCTAGAGGCCAGAGCACACTGTCCAATCAAGTGTGACATGTACACACTCAAAGGTTTGTTCATAGGTTAGTACTAGGCTAACTGCCCTTGCAAGCCATTTTAAGCCTAGCCAATTATCCCTTGTGAGATTCAAACCCTGCACCTTGTGTTTGTAAGGCAAACACCTTAACCATTAGGTCACCCTCCCAAATGAAATGAAACAGGCCAAGTGTGACATGCACACACTCAAAGGTTTGTTATTAACTGAAACATGCTTTACCTGAATGCGTCCATTGCTAGCCAAGTGTAACATGTACACGCTCAAAGCTTTATTAACTGAAACGTGCCAGGTGTCACATCTACACACTTAAAGTGTGTCAGCAAACCTCCTGGCTGATAAAATCAGCTCCAACTTTACTCCTCTCTCCCCCTCAACCTTCCATCAGGAAATATCATCAAATATAACTCCCCCTATTATAATGCTCTCTATAAGACCAAGAACACTGCATCAGTGGGCCTAGACAATATCCCAGGATGCCTTCTAAATAGCATGAAACATGACCTATCAGGGCCTCTGGAAGTACTATTTAACTGTAGCCTCCAAACAGGCATCATGCCTCATGAATGGAGAAAGGCAGCAGTCATCCCTCTGCACAAAAGTGGGCCATCTACAGACCCTGGAAACTACAGGCCCACAAGTCTCACTAGTCTTATATGTAAAGCCATGGAAAGAATTATCATGGAGATGATCAATAGAGATATAGTAAACCTCCAGACACTGGACCCAACCCAGTTTAGTTTTGTCAAGGGCAGATCATGCCTACACAACCTGGTGGATTTCTTTGAGAAGGTCACCAAAGCAATGGATGAGGACAAAATCATTCATACTGCCTACCTTGACTTGGCCAAGGCATGGAAGTTAGAATTTGGGAGTCCACCTCTACAAAGAGGCCAATCACAAATGGAGTCCCTTAGGGATCAGTCCTTGGACCATTCCTTTTTGGAATTTACTTCTCCGAAGTCAAGGCCAATGTCAGTGGTCTCTGGCTGACTAAATTTGTGGATGATTGCAAATTAGGAGCTGTCATTGAATCTCACACTGACACAAATTTTCTCCAGGAGGGGCTGACACAGACAAACAACTGGTGTCAGAGTCATGGACTAAAACTAAATGCCAAGAAATGCATAATAGCATCCTTTGGGTAGTCATCCATCCCTAGTAACTATCATATTGACAACACACGCTTTAGAGTTGACCCAGTAGTCAGGAACTTAGGGACACACATAGATAATATTCTATCCTTTGATCATCATGTGTCCACAGTGGTGAGGAAATCATTCTATGTTGCACAACTTAAAAACAAAGGTATGACATCTAAGTCCAAAGAAGTCATTGTTCCACAGTATTCAGCATTCATTAGACCTATGATTGCGTACAATGCCCCCTTTGGTATGTACCTAATCAGGCATATCCAACATGTGGGACATCCACAGAGGTTCCTCACTAAAAGAAAACAGGGCTTAAATAATATATCCTATGCAGACCACCTCAAGGCCCTATCCCTGTATTCTGTCTCCTACAGGCTTTTGAGGGGAAATCTATGCCTGGCATACAGGGCATTTTCAGAACCTACTCTGATGGACCTCCTGCATATCCACAAAACAAACAGCACCAGAATTACCCATTCTAAAGACTTAAACCTTGCCCATGATATAAATACGACCTGCTGGAGAGATAGGTATGTATCCCAGAGACTAACTCGCCTATGGAAAAGGCTCCCCATCCATGTGAAGCAGAGTTCCTCCCTAATCCAATTCAAGTACAACTTGAACAATTGGATGGGAAACCGTAAATTCATCCCTGATTTGGCACTTATGCCATGGATGCAAACAGGTAACCTGTAAATGGTTCATCTCCCAGGCACATGCTTACACTTGTCAAGGGTATCAGACCTTGTCAGAAATTTGGGATGCATGGTTAGGCTTAAAAAGACCCTTGTGGTTGTTAGCCTACCTACGAATCTATGAACCAAAGGTTTGTTATTAAGTGACACATGCCAAGTGTGACATGTACTCATTCAAAGGTTTGTTATTAACTGAAACAAGCTTTTCCCTGAATGAGTTCCCTGCATTGTCCTGCCTCATAGCTGATTGCACTAAGTTCATGAGTAAATGTGTGAAGCACTTTGCATGGAGGTGGTGACAACTTGCTTCACTGCAAAAGTTCTAGTTTGAAAAAGCTGCACCTCGTGTTACTCTCTTACTTCTGGTCAGCATGGGTTTTGACAATGTGCTTTTGAAATCATCATGTATCCTTTGACCTATGGCAAGATGCCCCTCAGCACCTTCACTTTCACTACTAGTGATACTGATAGGGCTATACTCCCCACTGCTTTCTGTTCATTCTGAGATACTCATCTCTTTTGACACACATGGTTTAAAGATGTCACACTAATAATAATTTTACCCAAGGAACTTCACCACACATACTTCCAAGCCCAGGATTAATCCTGCAATTTTTGAAAACTGATTGTCCAACAAATGCAATGAATATCAACCCTCACCAACCAAAATACAGTTAAAGATAATTTTCAAGTGGCTTCATCCACCCTGTATCTCCTGATGTGGAATCGCCACACACCCCTGATATATACTAACACCATGGTTAGTATACCTGAAAGTAGGATGAGAACTTCTGCATACTGCATTCTGTCACATACTATACATTCCCCTATTTTTTTTTCTTTTTTGCTTCTTAACTCAAAAGTTGAGGAGGTGCAGAAACAGGATCTAGCTTACTCATTAGGTTAGGTGTGCCATCCAGATCAGGAATGAACCCTTTTGCTTTTGCTCCTCAGTGTGTGTGTGTGTGTGTGTGAGTGTGTGTGTGTGTGTGTGTGTGTGTGTGTGTGTGTGTGTGTGTGTGTGTGTGTGTATATATATATATATATATATATATATATATATATATATGTATATATATATAAAAAATCATATATTACTTTTCTGTCTGTGGGTTAAAGTGTACAACTTTGGGATATATCCCAGGCATTAAGGCAATAAAATGTTCTTAACAGAATAACCTATATAATATTTGTTGTGAAAGCCCAACCAGAAGCTTAAAAATGCTGGGTTTTAACTTTTGAAGTCCATTTGCTAACATTAAGTGTCATGCTTAGAAAATAACTAAGATCTACTAGGCTAGAATAGGTGACACCAGGGAGAATATTTAAAGAAAAAACATCAGGGAGGTTCTGTAATGTCAGGGATGAGTAAACAATATATCACAGTGTGTGTGTGTGTGTGTGTGTGTGTGTGTGTGTGTGTGTGTGTGTGTGTGTGTGTGTGTGTGTGTGTGTGTGTGTGTGTGTGCTTTGAATGTGTACATGTGTGTGGGAAAGTAAATTAGGGGTGCCAACATGATACATGGGCCGCCAGTATTGATTACAACAAGAAAATGCTGATTTGCACTTGTGGTAGTTAATGGCAATTTGGAAACATGTAAATTAGCTAATAATGAAGTATTTCCACATGAATCACATTTTTATGTGTTGTTTAAACAGTCCCATTTGGTCAGAGCTCTTATTACCACTGGTGTTTTTTTTTTTTTTTTTTTTTTTTTTTTTTGTGAATTCCAAGGTTTGATTTGCCATGCCAATATACAAGTTTGCTTTTGAGGTAATTTGCTTGGTGGCTTTTTTTCCTGCCTGTTATTGCTTTGTAGAACTCTGCAACAAAGACTAAAGTAAAGAGAGATCTACTATGCTAACAAACTTCTGATTAACAAGCATGACTTACCTCCATTAATAGATCATCGAAAAATGAGAAGTGGCTAGTAGGAAATAAGTAAGAAAGTTTTAATGGAAAAAACAAATAAATACATAATTACAGATAGAGAATGTGTGTGTGTGTGTGTGTGTGTGTGTGTGTGTGTGTGTGTGTGTGTGTGTGTGTGTGTGTGTATATATTTATTTATTTGTTTATTTTATTTATTTATTTATATTTGTTGACCGGGAGTGTCCGACTGGACGTAGGTCCATTTTCAGCGGAGGCCCGGGGAGAAAAGCTCCACGGTAAAATAAACAGACAGTAGTTACATTGGATTACATAGCGATTAACAATTTAACATAGCAATTACTTACAACATATTTACAGATGAAGAACATAGTACATCAGTAGACAACTAGAATCTTTATCTGTGAAGTACATAACAGACATTAACAAATGTTACAATGAGAGGTTCCTGCTGTATAATAAGTACTAGGCTTATGAGCATCTGAGCTTGCTATAATCAAGGTAGTTAGTGGAGTGGAAAGAAAGGTAGTGGTTGGATGGGGTGGATGATATTAGAGTGGGAGTTGCAAGGGCATAGCCAGCATGTTTTTAGGTGCGCTTTTAGTAAAATTTTGAAGTAGGTGCATGATGGTACAGAGGTAATTGTGATATATATGATTATATTAACAAATGTATTGAAAAATCAGAAGATCAGAAGAATAAAGCATGTTTCAAAACCAGGCACTTTATATTTAGAAAAAAAGCATTCGATGTTTATGTTAGTCTAAAGGAAATTTAAGAAAGTACTCATAAAAAATAGTAGAAAATAAATGTCTGGTCAGTTTAACTTGTATGGGCCAGTTTGTTATACTCTATACAAGCAAGTAAATTGTTTTAAAAGTGTGGTACTGCTGCCATGAAAGTGGGTTGCAGGAGCACAGCAGTACCCTCATCCCTAACATGTAGAGCCACAGAATCTGGCTGTCAGAATAGTTATATAGCGGCATCCTGTTACACAGCAGCACCCTGATCCTAGAATGTAGAGCCACAGAATCTGGTCGTCAGAATAGTTATATAGTGGCATCCTGTCACACAGTAGAACCCTCATCCCTAGCATGTAGAGCCACAGAATCTGGTTGTCAGAATAGTTACATAGTAGCATCCTATCACATAGCAGCACCCTGATCCTAGCATGTAGAGCCACATAATCTGGTTGTCAGAGTGGCTACATAGTGGCATGCTGTCACACAGCAGTACCCTCATCCCTAGCATGTAGAGCCACAGAATCTGCTCGTCAGAATAGTTACATAGTAGCATCCTGTCACATAGCAGCACCCTGATCCCTAGCATGTAGAGCCACAGAATCTGGTTGTCAGAATAGTTATATAGTGGCATCCTATCACACAGCAGCACCCTGATCCTAGCATGTAGAGCCACCGAATCTGGTTGTCAGAATAGTTATATAATGGCATCCTATCACACAGCAGCACCCTGATCCCTAACATATAGAGCCACAAAATCTGGTTGTCAGAATAGTGGCATCCTGTCACCAAAAGGGAATTTATGATGGATCAGGACCATGTGACCAAGCTTGTTGCACAGTCCTTTGACTTCTGGCTGAATAAGCTGCAGAGGCTGGCTAACAGATGGCCTAATTTATAATTCCTTAAAGATATGGGCTCATATCTGTCCCATGCATTCAAGACAACAAGAACTTTTTTGTTTTATACTTTTTTATTATTTATGAGATAAAATAAAACAAGATATAGCAATTTGTCAAGAAGATATATTCAGACAAAATAAAAACTATGAATGCATAAACAGTAAACATGAAAACATTAATTGTAAACTTTTAACATGCCAATTTGACAGTGAAGTTAACAACACTATTATTATACCAGGCAAAGCAAAAAAGAAGTCAACTTATTTTCCTCATAACCAAGGATGTCTCTGCTTTATACATAGCCTACACTATTTGAAAAAAAACTCTACAGTTCCTGGGAATGATAGGGACTGCCAGTGTCTGGGGATGGATTTGTTTTACCAGAAAGAAGCAAAATAGGTAGAACTGAGTCTGGAATTCTCAATTGCGGATAAACTCCATGAACCACAAGGTAGTGTCTCTCTATTAATGTGGTAGGATAAATCTTCTCTAGTGTACACCAGAACTTATCCCAAAATTGCTATATTTTGGGACAATTCCAAAACAGATGATGCCTGCTAGGGAGTGAGTACAATGCCAACAGAGCAGATCAGTAGTATCAATATTGGTGACAATGTGCAGTTATAAATAACTTACGGAGGCAAATGTCCACCATCTGGGGACAATGTAGCTACACTAGGAGATTGCAATGAGCCCATGACTTTCTCCTCATCTATATCCTCAACTAGTATGGTGGAGATCTTTTCTTTACAGAGTGCAATCATATTATATTGGAATTGCAATAATAAAGGCATCATATAGGATGGAGATGGTTTCTTGCTATCTCCTGGCATAAAGATGGTTGTAATTAAAAGCTGTGCAAAAGGAGAATCTGATGTGGAATTTATTTGCTGGAAATAGGCTGTAGCTTTAACAAGGGAATATATCTGACATGCATGAAGATACTGAGTGAGGGGGAGGTTATATTCTTCTATCATGTCTTTGGGTGACTTTAATTTAGATTCTGAATATAACTGAAAGTGAGTACAAGATAATTCCCCCATCATAATCATGACGGAAAGGAAGAGGGGTCCTTTAAAGAAGAGGAGCCCTTTATAAAGAGGACTGAGTGCAATAAGGAAAGATCAAAGCAGGTAGTATAACAGAAGGGTCAATATTTCATAACATTTTAATGATCTTGATATAAAAGGTGTTCACATATTGCGACTGAGCTATCGAATATGAATTAATATAATAACCTTGTGGTATATAAGTAATATGAATTAATATAATAACCTTGTGGTATATAAGTAATATGAATTTGGGATAATCAGCAATGATGAGATGACAGGATTGCAGGGGGTGTGTCCTTGGGTAGAGAGAAATTACCATAAGGTAAACCCATATAGGAAGCTGCTTGGGAGAGTTCAGACTATTGAAAAGCCTCAATATAGTGGCTTAATAAGTTACCACCATACTGGGAAGTCTGAGCCCCCCCTCAAGATTGAAAGGAATAATAATCACCTCATGGACATCTTGGGTTGGATGGAAACCAAATGACTTTCTTAACGATTGAATCCCACTTCAACAAGGTAATGCAGGGGAATCCCTATAGGCAAACTCTATAAAATATAAAATACTTTACAATATATAATTTTTATCAAAAGGAGCCATATCTCAAAAGGAAGGTTCCACTCTTCCATTCCTGTATGGCATCGTCCACTTGGAGATGAATTAACATAATAGCAAGTTTCCTGGTCTCAACTGCACCTTTTGCAATTGGTATTCCTAAATATTTAAACGAACATGGACTATGGACTCATTAAAGGGTGAAAATAGGAATCGATAATTGTAAGGCAAACTCCAGAAGACATAAAAAAGACTTAGTCAGATTTGTTATTTTGTATCCAGAAATGAAAGACCAATCATTTAAGAGAGCCCAGCATCTAGGTAAGCATGTAGGGAATTAGATTGGCATATTAAAAGATCATCTATAAAAAGGGCTATACCTCTTAAAAGATGTGATTGGGCACAAGACTTGGTTACATGACTAATTAGATTTATGTCTTCATTAAAAACCAAGAGGAGGGCCTGTGCCAGAGGTTTAATACCAATAATGAACTATGGTGGTGCTAAAGAACAACCATGCTTAACTCCTTTTTGAATAGGAAATGACTGTGAAATGTATGGGCCTTTTCTAATCACTGCAGTACAACCACTGTAAACAGAAGTTATAACATCAATAACAGTGGAAGGGAAATTAAATAGATGTAAGACTTCAAATAGATAAGGCCATTTATGAGTATCAAGTGCTTCTTCTGCATCCACCACTAGAAGGCCTCTAGGAAACTAATAAGCAGACTTTGATACCCAATGCAGACGTCTGTCCTTAAGCTGTAAAACCTTGTATGGGCGCATAGGTTAGTACTAGGCTAACAACTGCCATTTTGAGCAGTTTAAAGCCTAATCAACTCTCTCATTTGAGAATCAAACCCTGCACTTTCTGCTCAAGAAATAAGGGGAGACTGGGATTTTGGATGTAGGGTCTTAAGGAGAACAACAAAAATCATACAGAATATTATAGTCATAAAATAGCAGGGAGTATTCTAAGAACCAAACCAGCACAAGAATGGAGAAAAGAGATTTTGCTGATACGGATGACTGTGGTCAGGGATACAGATAATAGGCAGGAGGGGCTGGAATTTATTGGAGAAAACTGGCAAAGGAACCAAGGTACTGGGAGCAAATAACTAGAGAGGGAAGGTAATAGAATGGGAAGAGGGCAAGAATTTATTTGGACTGCAGGCTAGAGATTGCCTTCCCTATCAAGGATTGATATCAGATTATAGGCAAAGAGAAAGAAAAAGAGGGGTCCTAAATGAAAGACCAGCACTAGTAGAGTTTTTAATAGAATCTAGAACAGAAGCTGCCATTAAAAAAGCAGTAATTATAGAGCATATAAATATTGCATGATAATTATAAGAATCAATCAGAGGAGCTTAGAAAGGATTGGGAAGAGAGACTGGATAAGCAATCCATAAAGGGAAAATGGGGGATATGTGGATATATCCCAAATATGCAACAAGGTCTAGTCTAGAAGATTTAGGATCTTTGCCTGGAAGTGTTTACAGAGGTATTTTTGTACCCCAAGTAGCCTTCAAATAATTTTTCCTCAGGTGAATAGCAAATGTTGTTTGTACTTTAATCACTATGCCAACCCAAAACCTTCTACAGGATCTCCTTCATGTACTCTTCTTCATGTGCTCTCTTTTCTGAAAAAATGTGACTGAGCTCTCTTGATGGTACATGCAAAGGGAGAGGACCTCTTTGTGATGTGGGAGACCAGACTGCACCTGGCTAGTGATCTAGATAACTGCAGGGCAACTGTGTGTGAGGGAATAGATCTGAGCAGCCAATGACTGCACTTGGCTAGTGATCTAGATAACTGCAGGGCAACTGTGTGTGAGGGAATAGATCTGAGCAGCCAATGACCACTTTTCTCCTGCTGGAGGTTGGCAATGGGTTCTCCATTATGAGCTATTCTCTTAGTGAGGTGTAAGACTTCTTAAGTGTACACAGCAAAGTGGGGGCACATATAGGTGTCCAATGTTAGGTGTGCAGTGCAGTTTCCTCCATGATATCATTGCATTTCATTTGCCAGGGTGGAGAATGGAAACATTAAAGCTAGGACATAAAAATATCCTGATGCTGCAGTGGACAGCCTAATGGGGATTGTCTGCGTACCTTCTCCATAAGAGGAGTGAAGAAGGTGTGTAATGGAGAGACTTACTCAAGCACTTGACATCACAATGGTAATGACCAAAGGTTATAGTGCTGCTTAGGAATGTGTCCTTTCCCTCTAGCTAATTACAAGTCCCTGTCAGCTGTCTTTTCTATCCTTTTCATTATCAGCGGACATTCTTTGTGTGTTTAATCTCTCTTTGGTGGCACAGTGGTTAGCATTGTCAATTCACAGCAACAGGTGCTCTGGTTCAGTTCTTTGTTGGGGTGACTTCCGTGTGGAGTCTGTATGTCCTCCCTGGGTTTTCTCCATGCGCTCTGGTTTCTTCTCACATTTCAAACACATGCAGTAGGTGGATTAGACACTCAAAATTAACCATAAGTGTGAGTGTGTAGTGTGGAAGGAAACAAGCGGCTGGGCTAGCCACCTGATGGTATAAACCTAGGCTCTAGACGATTGTCACAGTTGAAGTGATACTCTAACCACCATGTACAAAATTGGGAAAAAAAAGGGTTGTGGATGGATGGATTACATCTGGTGTAGGTCTGCCAACATTTTGGTTAATCTGTAAACTGCTTTTATAAAGCATATGCTGTCCTGGATTTGTTGTCTGCAAAAACCAAAAAGCACTCTATTTGAGGTCTGATCAGCTGTTTGTGCAAAGACGTATCATTTGCTGCTTTTCCACAGGATTGTTCCTTGCACGTGTTCTCCTTAGTATTCTTGGAACTTTTTATTGAGTCATTACATTCTCACATTAAACGCCTCCTAAAAGAAACAATAATAAAAGTGCTTTGTGTAATGTGAAATTAAAAAAGAAACTATGGTTAGAATAAAATGATTCAAACCTTTGGGTACTTAACCCCAACTCCTAGCATGGTGTCCTGAAACTGAGGCCTTACGATACTTTTCCCTAAATTACTGTGACTGTTTCCTTTCTCACATGTTTTGGACCCCATTTGTGACGAGGGCAGATTTTGTTTTAATGTCTATGTTATATTTATTATGGTTAGCCAGGTGCAAAGAATTGCACACTCCTTTTTTTCATTGTTCTATTGTTGCATTGTGTGCTCTTTTGAAGGAATGGCTGATTAGGTGGGGCTTTTAAGATGTTATAATTTAATGCCTATATACAATATAATACTGTATGATGCTCTTTTGTTTATGCAATTGTCTTTTATGTAACTGCATTTCTACTTATTTTAATAAACACGTACTATTCTCAAACACTGTGAACCACATTGCTACAGGTATCCAAGTCTTAATAAAGAAACACATGAAACTGGCATAATATAGTAAGAGCTGTATTATTCATTAGGAAACAAATACAATCATAAACTGAGAAAGAAATTATGTTTCAAATTAAAGTGATCCATCACCCTCCTCTTTACACAATGCAATCTGTTGCTCTTAAACTCTTAATTTTTCCACCTTAATCTTTCCTGTCCACAAGAACTGAGTCTATAATAGCTTCCCATAATGCCATTGTATCATATGATTCCTTTGTCTGTTGTAAAAATGAATTGTCTTGAAAGTGATCACTTTTGTATCTCTGTATGGCAATGCAGGGGCATTGCTGTAGAAAGAGGAAGTGAAGGTTTTACAATCAAATGTAAACATTTCCTGCAGCAGTCATGAACATTTGTTTTCATTATTACAAGCAGTCCTTTGTATTAAACTTCCTTTCTATGTAATGTGAGTTCCTCATCTAGTATAAGACTGAGAAATATGAAAAAGGAAGACTGAAAGCAAGAAGAAAGCTGAGAGAGAAACTGAAGGTGCAGTGATGAAACTGACAAGAAAACAGAAAAATGAAAAGTAAAAAGGCCACGTCAATCATGGGAGAGAGAAGGCAAGTGGACAGAAACACATAAGTAAAAGGCCAGGTGAATCATGGGAGAGAGAGAAGGCAAGTGGACAGAAACACGTAAGTAAAAAGGCCAGGTGAATCATGGGAGAGAGAGAAGGCAAGTGGACAGAAACACGTAAGTAAAAAGGCCAGGTGAATCATGGGAGAGAGAAAAGGCAAGTGGACAGAAACACGTGGTAACTCTCTTAAGACAAGGGAGTTTGTAATGGAAAGAAACTACTACAAAACATAAACAGATGATGTGCTTTTTTCGAGTAGTATGTAATGAATGACAGAAACAAGATTAGACATGTAGCTGACTGCAGGTTTGCTTAAACAGCAGGAAGCAAAGAGTTATGACTGCTACTGAGGAAGGACAATAGTGTCAGTTCAGATAGAGATCTGAGCAGAGCCATTCTAGCTGGCAATAAAGTTCCACCCCTGCCTAAAGCATACCTCTCAACGTCTTTGCTCAAGTATTAGGGACAAAGCAAAAACCACTGGAGGATGTTGTTTTGGCTTTTAAGGGGTTGCCACAGCAGAACTCCGGTCCGCTAATAATTGGCAGTAGATTTTTATGAAACACCGAGGTGCCAGCTCGACGCCCAACCTTCAACAAAGGCACACCCATTTAGGCACACATGTCTTTCGAATGCTACCCAACCACAGGGAGGACATGCAGACTACACACAGAAGGCACTCCCAAGCCAAGCCAAGAATCGAATGGGAGAACCTCTTGCTGTGAGGTAACAACACTACCTCTGTACCACCGTGGAATTATAAATAAAGGCCCAAAATCATGACCAATTTTAAATATTATTGTAATTCACTTAGAAACTTAATAGAACAACAGATCATCAACATACATTTT
This sequence comes from Protopterus annectens, assembly GCF_019279795.1. NCBI lineage: Eukaryota > Metazoa > Chordata > Ceratodontiformes > Protopteridae > Protopterus > Protopterus annectens. The sequence continues at coordinate 84,157,225 of NC_056749.1, forward strand.
CTGAAGAATAAGAAGCATGAAGCCCTAATATGTGGCATTATTGGTCAACTGTAAATCTCAGTGATTTACCAGAAAATCAAAAATTTTAAGAGGGAGAGAGTAAAAATATAAGACAAAATCAGGGAAGCCCTACAAAATCAAGTAGAGTTAATAGCTACTTGCTTTCTGTCTGTGGGCCAAGGAGGATTATGTGGGGGGGGGGAGTAGAATGAGATACTGAACCCCAGCTGCCCTGCTCATGGGGGCGGGTTGGAAATTATGGGACTGTCACCTGTCTCTTCCTCTGGGCTGCAGGGTATGCATGCCTGCTCATGGACTACCACATCACAACATTACATGTTGAGTACTGACTAAAGGAAATGAGGATGTTAGGAAAAACTCCCCTCTAGTTAGTTTGCACTTGGACTGATGGCCCATCTTTTACGTTGAAGCTTTTCTTACGCCACTCACATTATTACCACTGTCTGCAGCAGTTGATCAGCAGGATGACAGAGGCTGGTGGCTATCAAAGCAGGGTCACATAATACACACAGACCTGGAATTCAAATCCTTACTGATAAGTGTGAGAGATAAACACACTAATAGAGCAAGATAACCTCTCATAAACAATCTCCGCTTGCTAATCTACCCTTCTGGGTTTCTAAATTTAATATTTACTTTCACAAGTAGATACCAGGCAGTCATGCTGCTGTTTCTACAGATCTGCTGTGTTTCTTGCTGTGCATTGCACTTTTAACTGGCCTCATTTTGGTTCTTTGTTATTCTGACCTTGTTCACAGCTTGTATGCTTACTGCATGGCTTATACACGTTTTGACAGCACAGCCAGTTACACAGCCCTTTTATGCTACTGTGCACAGTGAATGCAATAGCCCTTTTCATGTGCTGCTTCACCCTTTTTCAGCAACAGTGAAAATAAATAAAACATTTGTTTTAAATAATAAGATGTTAAGTAGAAAAGTAGTAAGTCAGGAGGACAATGAAGGAGAGAAATCATGGACTTCTATGTCATGATACCAGTGACCATTTGTGACCTGCAGGATGAAAACACATGGTATATATTGTTAGGTCTGGGACATTTCACTGAAACTCAAATGACTGAACACAAATAAACAAATAACTGAAAGCACAATTCATTGAAAACTCAATTCACTGAAACACATTTCACTGAAAGTTATATATGGCCTTTTCCCAACTGTAGTGCGACCCTGGAGTTAGTATATATAGTAAGGGGGGGTGTGGGGAGCACCACCCCCCCACATCTGTGGTGTGTGTGGAGGTCATAGCCCCCCACATATTTTAAGTATATATTATGTTCGGAAAAGAGGAATATATTGGAATTGCAAGTATGCATGTATATAGTTCAAAATATTTAAAATATGTGGGGAGGGCTATGCCCCCCCATACCCCCCGATGTGGGGGGCGGTGCCGTCTACACACACCCTTACTATATATACTTACTCCACGGTCGCACTACAGTGGGGAAAAGGCCATATATAACTTTCAGTGAAAGTTATAATGAAGTTGGGAGGGTGGCCTAATGGTTAAGGTGTTTGCCTTACAAATGCAAGGTGCAGGGTTTGAGTCTCACAAGGGATAATTGGTTAGGCTTAAAATGGTTCACAAGAGCAGTTAGCTTAGTACTAACCTATGTGTTTCAGTGAATTGAATTTTCAATGAAAAGTGCACACTAATTTGACATTCAGTGAAATGTCCTAGACCCATATTGTTAGCGTTAATGTTTTTGAGTGTTTAATAAACAGCAGTGGTTTCATGTTACATCATTTGTGTGTTCCATGAAGTGTGCTTGAACTTTTTCATGTTCTTGGCTTTTAGCACACTGTCTCCTTTGTTATTGGGTCAATACAGTTTTTATTTTATTTATTTTTATTTATTTTATTTTACATTTGTTGACTAGGAATGTCTGACTGAGCCAAAGCCCTTTTTCAGCAGAGGCCTGGGGAGAAAAGCTGCAGTTTTTACAGTCAATATTATTATTTTATGCAATAGTATAAGAAGTAATGGTACATGTCAAACAACTATATAGCATCAAAACTACTTAGTTAAACAACATTTTTACAAGTTATGCAGGATCCAAATCAGAAACCATTTTTCTTTTATTGCAGTTAATAGTATAGGATAGTAGTGGTGATCAAAGTAACTGGGGAAGTTGGTATGCATTGGTGTTTTCACGGAGGGTTGGAGCAATGGCAGATCCATTGTCCTTTATAAAATACAAACCCTGTTACTCTAACAACTTCCTAAGTTTATTTAAAATATGTCCCTATTTTTGGTCCGTTGTGCCCCCATTTTGTTAGGCTTTGTCCAGATTTCTTACACTAAGAGGTTGAGAGGTATGGGTAGAGGTGAATGGTTCTTATACTACATGCTAGATTAAACTCAAGTAATTTTAAGGACTATGACTCACTGTCATATGTTTTCCTCTTATACATTGATCACAACTTCCATCTGCTTGACTTGGATGGAAAAAATCCTATGACACCTATCAAAAGAGTAGGAAGAAGTTCTCCAATGTCCTGGCCAAATTTCCTCCAGTAGTATAAATACCACCTCAGGTATCCACTGAAAAGTGACCACTAGCCTAGTGGGACCAACATGGTCAACAAAGGATAAATATAAAAAAATTCAAATAAAGTAACCAGTATAAGTAGCTCAACAGGTAACATACTTGCCTTTGGTGCTGAAAGAAGAGAAAACGGAGTTATGTTCCCATACTAAGCAATTGGGGTAATTTTACATCGCCAACACTGTATCTTTTAGATGAGATGTTAAAGAGAGTCCCCATCTGCCGGAGTTGAAAGCACCTTCCTTCTTGGTCTTTTCTCTCTTTCAGTTTCTAGTTAACTAGATCTTGTTTGCTTAGTTAAACCTACCTAACAGCTCTCTTACACCCTTTTTGGGTCAGTTAGCTAGACCATTTTGTGTGAGAAGGGATTCTCATCTAGATCAAGGGAGGTCATAGTCTCCCTATACTCATCACTCATCAGACCAATGATTGAGTACAATGCCCCATTGAATGTATCTGACCCAACACACACTGCAAGCAGCTGAGCCACAAAAAAGTTCCTCACCAAAGGATAAAGTCAAACATCTGTCCTACCTATGCCGACTGAAAGAACTGAAAGCACTCTCAGTCATTTTAGGTAAACTGCCTGACCACTCTGGTGATACAACATACAGGGCCATGTCAAACCCAGATTTGATGAATATGCCTCACCTCAAAAATCTAGATCCGTCAGAGACAAGGCGGGAGACTTAAACCCTCGACCACTGACTATTAATAGGACATGCTGGAGGGATAGATTCATCACCCAAACTCTCCTATGCTGTGGGAATAAAATCGGTATATGTGAGGGCAGAGCACCTGGCCTTGTTCAGAAGAATCGAACATGTGCACATGTTTTTTTAATGGGAGATTCATCAACTATGGATTTTGCGCACCCTATCATTGTGGTGTCCTCTGTTGAACTGCAAACACCTGAACTCCAGCATTATCTATTTTTCCCTGCTCAGGGTCATTGGACTTTTCCTCCTGGATGGTCACAGATTATGCTAAATTGGCCAAATTTATTCTTAAGCTGCAATGGAGGTAGGCAGCTTCTATCCATTCTTGTTTCAGATTTTACAGTGGTATGCAGGTGGACCTGATGTGAACACTTGCTTTCTTCTGCATTGGCTGAATATCATGAGTCCTTTCAGTCTGCAATGCAGGTGCCAGAAGTTATGCACTTGTGTTTTTCTTTCTTTGCCTCCTAAGTTCCACTGTTACCTGCTCTTCACTTGGATGTGCCAGTGATGGTCCCCTTCCCTCCTGATTAGGATGGTATCAAACTGCCTTCAGATGGCATAGTATTTGCTTATCCTGCACAAGCCTACCTGGCCATACCTCTCAACTGTACAGATTTTTGCAGAATGCCCAGATTTTTACCTCACATTTTTTGCTCTATTCCTCATAAATCTGTGGTTTTCTGGCAAGTCACCGATGACTGAAGTCACTCTATAATGACATATGTTTGCATTTCAGACTTCATATCCTTCAGAAAATACATGCTGACACAAATCTTGTTATTCTAGCAAATTTCCAAGTTAATGGGAGTAATATTTAACATTTGTCCCTATTTTTGGGCCTTTGTCCCCCATTATTTTAGGCTTTGTCCAGATTTCCTGCGCTAAGAGGTTGAGAGGTATTGCTTCTCTCATACTGACTAATGCACTAGCCCCACGATGCTGGATTCTGCTGCTGCTACATTGGTGCTGGGCATGGAGGTCCAGATAGTGCTTTCTAGGCTAGTACTGTGGACCAAAGATGGCTGACTGTCCTCAGCCAGCTTCAGGAGATCCAATACTAACTATACCTGTATTAGATAACCTATCATTGTGGGATGAAGTCTGGCTTTTACATCATCCTCCAAAGAGAAAGAGGGAGAGAGAGAGTGAGACAGACTGAGAGATGGGGGTACTTTTCTTTGGTTTCCTTCAGGACTGAATCCAGGAACTTCTTTGTCAGGATTATCAATGCCTTGATGCCTGCTTTTGTCTTCTGATATGGAAGGATTCCCTGAGGGACATAACAAGGGCATCTCTGGACTTATCACATTGCTTTTCTGATGGATGGTCATGGTGACAAGTGGACATTTTCTCTAGTTTCTTCAACAGAGTTGTCACAAAAGGAGATACTGCCAGCCCAGCTATCTGGAATTTTGTAAATATGTATCTGCCATTTGTGAATATCAACATGATTCATATGCTTGTGTTACAAATGTATTAGAACTGTATGTCAATATAAGATGGCTTGTACAGACGTGTGCTGAAGAGATATTTCACAAACTGTTGTTTAAAGATGTGACCACAGCATGCCTTACTGAATTTTAACAATGGAAACTGGAACACAAGAGGTTAACTTCTGAAAAATAGCTGAAATTAAATTACCTTATGTCCACATAATAAAAGGATGCTATCTTTCAATTTCAGTGCAGTAACAGACACAATGTCTAGAAATAAAAGTTTTCTGTATTGTCTTGAAAATGTTTTATTGTTTTGCCTTGGATCTAAGAAAAGCCTTTGTCTATGTATTTTCACAGGTAGATGTTAAATGCTACCAGCCTCATCAGTGGGGGGGTTAACTGGGATAGAGCCATATGACAAGAAATTATGGTCATTCTGCAAGCTATCCCAGCAGTAATATTTGAGATATTAATTTGGGAAGTCTCTTACGGAGAGAGTGTAGTCTGTATTTTGTCATTGACCTGACAACACCAAAATCCACTCACTACATCTGCCTTGCTTGCTCTGAAGTAAGTTATTAGGGTGCAATAATTCCCTTAGATACAGTCAGGAATATAGCAAAGATTAGCGTAGATGTTTTAAATATTTCCTGTGATTTTGAACTCTGGTGAAGTATATTTAAACTTTTCATTGTGGCTGATCTGTGTAGACATACTTATGTTCAGAGAGTACTTGCATATTTATTTGGTGACACTGTGTAGGCCACTCCTACTAGCCTTTCTCTTGGTCAAACTATCATTTATATTGATAGTAACATTGCACAGTAAGATTGGACACCTTTGTTAAGAGCCTTAAAGTAGCTGATAAGGAGTAACTGGTAGCAGGGGGAACTACCTTATAATCTGAGCAGAAGGGTCATAGCTAATAAACCTGTTCCAGCCTTTCCCAGGTGTGTGTGTGTATAACTCAAACCTCAAAGAGTGTGTGTCAGCTACTTGGGCAGGGACACAAAGCACTGGTTGAACACTGAGAGTGCTGGAGGTCTTGGCTTGGTCACTCAGCTGAGATCTCAGTTCTGTAGCTGTGCCAGTGGGGAATCTTATTGGGGATTTGGACAAAGAGGAAGAAACCAGCCCCAGACTGACTGTGGTCTCTGTGTGTTCTTAAGGGAAATTGCACTTGATGCAGAGAGCTGCATCTGGAAATACTGTGTGTGTGTGTGTGTGTACCTGTCATCCTCCCAATGTACACCCCCACTGGTACTAGTTGTGACACCCTTGCACTGGCCCAGTAATCAAGGATCCTCAATCCTCACCACTAGCACCAGTGAGGGATGTACACATTGGGAGAATGACAAGTACACACACAGTAAAGTACAATTTCCCTTAAGAGCACACAGAGTCACAGTCTGTCTGGGAGTGGTTTCTTCTTCTTTCTCCAGATCCTCAGTAAGTCTCCCCACTGGCATAGCTATAGGGTTAAGATCTCAGCTGAGTGGCCAGGCTAAGACCTCCAGCACCCTCTCTGTCCAACCAGTGCTTCTTGTCCCTGCCCAAGTAGCTGGCACACACATTTTGAGATTTGATTGATATACAAACATACATGCACACATGGGATAGGCTGGCACAGGATTACTAGCTATGCCCCTTCTGCCCAGACTATAAGGTAGTACCAGCTACCACCAGCCATCCTTACTTAACAGCTACTATAAGGCTCTTCCCAAAGGGTGTCCAATCTTAATGTGTAATGCTACTATTATCCAAATGGTAAGTGTGACCAAGACTTTCAAGGCTATTTAAGAGTGGCCTGTACAGTGTCACCAAATACATATGCAAGTTCTCTAAGAGCTTAAATATCTCTAAACAAACCAGCCACAATTTAAAGGTTTATATATATTTAATAATAAATAATAAAAGAAGAAGACAACACTCAAACAACACAGTAACGGCAGAGTTCAGAATCACAGGAAATATTTTAAAACAACATTGCAGGACAGTCTCAAATAAATACAGCAAACATCTAAACTAATGTTTACTATACTACTATCTATATATAAAATACGCTATGTCCTAAATAACTTACATATAGCACAAGGCAAATGCAGTGCTGATGATGAGTGGATGTTTTTAGACCCAAGACAAGATACAAAATGCACAGACATTCTCTGAGAGAGTTCTTAAATTAATAATCAAAATTACTGCTGGCTTAGCTCAGATGACATCACTCTTTGTCACCTGCATTCAGTTCCCAGGCTAACCAGATACTAACATCTGTGTGTTAAAAATATCTGTACATTTTAAACCTAGTAATTAGTTCTGTTTCAAGACAATATAAAGAAACTTCTAGCTCTAGACATCCTGTCTGATTTAGTGAAACTGAGAAATAAACATAACTGAAAAACAATTCACTTATTTTCTTGACGTTTTGCAAGTTAACTCTGTATGTTCCAGCTTCTACTATTAAAACATACATTTGCATAGGTATATAGTTTATTTACATCTCTGCTGTTTTCCAGTAGGGTACAATGTGGTTACATTTTAGCTCAGTACTGTACACACACTTCTGCACCAGTAGTTTAATATACACATAACATATAGTTCCCTTACATTTGTAAGACAAGCATATGAATCATATTAATATTAACAAATGACATATGATTATTTACAAAATTCCAGATAGCTGGGCTGGCAGTGTCACATTTCTATATAAATCATTAATATTTTCAAGTGACATATAATTATTTACAAAATTCCAAATAGCTAGGACTGGCAGTATTTTCCTGGTGTCACATTTTCAAGTGACATATAATTATTTACAAAATTCCAGATAGCTGGACTGGCAGTATTTCTCCAGTGTCACATTTTTCTCCCCTCCCCAAAAACTCAAGCTAGTTTTTCAAGTGATCCTTGAGAAACATTACTTGAGAGGGTTGAGTCTATCTGGGAATACCTTACCTCATTCCCAGTCTTGAGACGCCATCTGCATTGGCATTACTAACCCCACTGTAGTGTTGCACTGTTATAATATATGCTTGCAACCCTAGGCTCCACCTTAGTAACTTGGCATTTTGCTGGCTGGCTTGATGTAGCCATGTTAAGGGATTGTGGCCTGCAACTACAGTGAATTTCCTTCCATACAGATAAGGCTGAATTTTCTGCAGTGCCCACACTATGGCTAGGCATTCCGTTTCTACAGCTGCATAGCATTCCTCCCTGGGTTGGAGCCTATGACTGAGATAAACAACTGAGTGTTCTTCTCCCGCTGAAGAAACCTGGCTAAGTACAGCCCCCACCCCATAGCTGGAAGCATCTACCTCCCCAACAAATTCTTTGCTGTAATCTGGACTGGATAACATAGAAGGTCCTCCCAAAAGTTTCTTTAAGCTTCTGGAATGCCTGCTCACATGCTGAGGTCCACACTACCTTATCTGGCCTGATTTTCCTTGTCAGATCTGTGAGGGAAGCAGCTATGGTATTATAACTAGGGACAAGCTTTCTGTAGTACCCTGCTGTCCCTAAAATTGTCCTCACCTGATTTTTGGTAACAGGGGAAGGCGATGCCTGAATGGCTTCCACTTTGGTAGGTTCTGGCCTGATCTTATCACTCCCAACTCTATGTCCCAGGTAAGAGACCTCTGCCATACCCACCTGACATTTACTGAGCTTAATGGTCAACCCTGCCCTCTATAGTCTGCCCAGCACTTCCCTGACATGCTGAAGGTGCTCTTGCCAGGAATGGCTGTAGATGACAATATCATCTAGCTAAGCAAGGGCAAAATCTGCTGCTCCTGCTAGGATACAGTCTACCAGCCTTTGGAAAGTCACTGGGGCATTTTTCATCACAGAAGGCATCTTTGTGAACTCATACAAGCCAAAATGAGTCACAAAGGCTGACCTCTCTTTAGCACTGGGAATCAAGAGCACCTGCCAGTAACCCTTATTATTTATGTATGTATGTATGTGTGTATGTATGTATGTATGTATGTATGTATGTATGTATGTATGCATTTATTTATTTATTGATTGATTGACATTTGTTAACCGGGTTAGTCCAACTGGGCTAATAGCCCATTTTCAGTGGAGACCCGAGGAGAAAAGCTCCAGGTTACAAAAAAATAATGCAATAAACATGAATCTCAAACAAGAATATTAATTAAAAATTACTGTACGATTAAAAGATTTGTACTTCAGTATAGTAGAGGGTACAGTATACAAAAGAGAGTAAAGTAAGCTTGAAATTTAACACTGAATGCAAAGTGCCTAATCTATTAAACAAACTATCCAAAGTTAGGTAGAAATCATTTGGAACATTTTAACATATAGTGGGGATAGGAGTGGTTATTAACCTAGGTTGGGTCATGGCAAGGGCAAGTCTTAGTGTTGAACAGATACTGTTTAAGTTATTTTTTAAAGTATAGAGAGTGGGAAATGGAGCGGATGTGTATAGGGAGTTTGCTCCAGGCTTGGACAACAGAGCATTTATAGAGAAGTTTCCCAACATTTCTTTTTGGATGGTAAGGATCTAAAAGTTGTTAGTTAGAGCTAAGTATGGTCCTGGAAGGGAAGTAGTGAGATATTAGGGTGGATAGAGCAGGGCAAGAAGATGATTTGTATATAATAGTGTGTAATATTTGGAATTGTAGTAGCAGGAGTTTTTGGGGGAGTTCAAGCAATTGAAGGGCATTTAGGGCTAGGCAGTGGTGAGACTTGTAAGGAGAGTCTCTAACAAATCAAGCTATCTTGTGGTATGTCTGTTGTAGTTTGAGCATAGTAGTAGATTGGATGTTAGTTAGAATAGGGGCTGCATTAAAAAAGGGCGGGAAGAATCTACTTATAGAACTACATCTTCCATTGTCTGGAGACTTTATACATGGACATTTTTACATAGATCTTTTTATACACCTTTGATGATGAATAAAATAAATAATAAAGATAATTTATGTAAGAGATGTAATGTAGAAATTAATGCTGACTGGGCTCATATGTTTTATGACTGTATAAAATTGAAAGAATACTGGAAGTCAATTAATGAATTTTTGCAGGCTCTTTTTACAGATAATTTCATTATTTCTAAATCTCTTATATTATTCAACACACCTGTACCTCAAAGTGTTAAAAAGGTTAAGCTTCCCTTGTTATGGTCTATTCTAGCAGTGGCTAGGAAAATAATAACTAGAAATTGGATTTCAGATACACCTCCTTCGTTCAATGAATTTAAAATGTTATGAATATAGTGTGCCATATGGAAATAAACACAATTAGGACAAGAACAAATAGAAAAACATCTTATTATATTGTATGGGATAATTTACAAAATTTGTTAAAAAAAATTTAATTTCAATGACATGGTATTTTAGTTTAATTAATTGATCTGATTGTAGTGGATGTCTTTGTAAATACTTTAGTTGTTTTGTTGAATATTATAATAATACCTATTTTTAATTACTTGTATAAAATTGTTATGATATTTCTCGTATATGTTAAAACAATAAACCTGTTTTGAAAAAAAAAAAAAAGGGCGGGAAGGAGGAAGGCTTGAGCCAGGGAGAGCCTAGCGTTTACATTAAGGAACTTTTTATTGCGAGATAGTAATCCTAGTTTCTGGTGTTTTTTTTTGTTACAGTGAAGTATGTGAGGGTTAAACTGAAGTTCATCATCAATGATGACTCCCAGGAGCTTTGTTTGGGGTTCAGGTTTTATGATAATGTTGGAAGATGTAATGGTAAACGTGGACTTGTGGTGAGAGACGGACTGGGGGAGAAAGAGCAAGAGCTTAGTCATTTTAAGATTAAGAATGAGTAAGTTATCAGATAGCCATTTTTCAGTAGATGCAAAGATATCTTGGGTTAGTGTGAGAAGTTCAGAGACATTGCTAGAGGTGGAGATAAGAGTGGAGTCATCAGCGTATTGGATGAGGGAGGCTTGTTGACATGATTTATGAAGTTCGTTAGTAAATACATTAAATAGGAGGGGACCCAAGATGGAACCCTGTGGGACACCAATTGGGACTGGAGATAAGGAGAGCAGGAAGACAGCCATTTTACTGATTGCTGCCTGTGAGAGAGATAGCTGGAGAACCAGGATAGAGAGGTAGTTAAAAGGTTGAGATTAGCCGGTTAAGTTAGCAGCAATGGGTGAGATACTGTATCGAAAGCTTTGTATAGATCAAGGAAGAGCAGGATATGAGTTTGTTGTTGTCATGGACTTCAGCAGTAGTATGAGTAAATGATAGGTGAGCGGTAGTTGTGCTATGGTTAGGGTAAAAACCATGCTGAGTGGGATTGTGAATGAATGCATTTCTCAAGTAGTTTAGAGAGAGGGGACAGGATGGCGATGGATCGAAAGTTAGATGGATCTGATGAGTTTCCACCTTTGTGGAGGGGAATTGTGAAAAATGATTTCCAGATGAGAGGTACAGTGGCTTCTTGGATTGACCTGTTGATGAGAGTAGATATAGCATAGGCTATAGACTCAACTGCTAGTTTAAGGAAGCTAGAGGTAAGGTTGTCAGGAGAGGGAGAACAGGGTTTTAGCTTCAGAAGTAGAGTTTTGATATAGGAAGTGGAAACAGTTGAAAGGAGAAGAGGTTGTTATTAGGTTGGTGGGAGAGAGAGGGGATGACAGTAAACTTAGAGTTGGAGGGAGTGAGTTTTTGAATAGTTTCAATGAAGTGTCTATTGAGAAGGGTAGCAGTCTCAAGAGGAGATGTGTTAGGGTAGGGAGAGGGGTTGGAGGGCCAGCCAGGAGAAAGAATCTTCTTTAGACGTGACCAGAACTTACATGGGTTGGACTTGTCCTTAAACTGGGCTGAGTTGTAGTGATTTCTTTTGTCTTTATTGGTTTGATTTTTGACAAGATTACGTAGATATTTGTAGTTTTGTAGTAGGGGTGGTTATTTTCTCTTAAGCCAGGTTTTAAAGGTTTCTAGTATGTTTGGTAAGCCAGGGAGCATAATTAGATTTGATTCTATTTTTTCTTGAGGGGGCTAGAGAGTTGAGGGTGTCTAACACATGTTATTGAATTTACTGACTGCATTGTCTAGAGGAAGATGCCTAAGGAAGGACCAATTGATGTTGGATAGAATAGAGTTAAATTGAGTGGAATTGAAGTTAGTAAGTTTGTGACAGTGTCTGTAGAGGTGTGGTTTGAATGTTTGGCTTGAGTGCCTTAGAATGGAAGTGGGGAGGTGATCACTAAGGGAGTCTGGAGAGGTAGCTGGGCTATGGTAGAGGTTGAGGAAGTTAGTGAGTATCCAGTCTATAGTGGAGCTGGAGGAAGAGGTTTTGCAGTAGTGGGTGGTGCATGTTATTAGTTGCTGAAATCCATGGAGGTTTATACTAAGTTGAGGGGAGTCAGTTATAAGTTTGGACCATTCTATGTTGACATCTCCAAGAATTAGGCTTTCATATTGTATGTTGAGGGAAAACCAGGATAGAATGTTTTCAAGGATGGGGATATTGTTACCGGGGGGAATATAAATGGAAGCGATAACAAATTTCTTATGTTGGTTAAGGTGACAATTGAGAATGAGTAATTCAGCTTGGTAAGATCAATGGTGGTAAGATACGTAGCACCACCCAGCTGCTCTAGGGTTTAATCTGTCGTAGGCATAGGGTAAGCATCTGACTCTGTGTGACTATTTAATTTCCTGTAGTCCACACAGAACCTGATGTTGCCATCCTTCTTTGGTATCAGCACCACTGCGGAGGCCCAGGGACTGCTGGATTCCTGAATTACCCCCTAGTTCCAGCATTTCTTGTTTTTCCTCCCTCAGAATCTGTTTGACTTTCTCAGGCATCCTATAAGGGACCTGCTTAATAGGCCTTTGGGGTCCTGTATCCACATGGTACTGCACCAGGTCGGTGCACCCTCGTTTCCCAGTGAACATGTCCCCAAAGTCCTGTAACACTGCTCGGATTTCTCAAACCTGGGTAGGGGATAGCTGCTGGGACATTTCTGCCCCTTCCACTGAGGTGTCAGTCCGAGTCTCACTGAGGAGATCAGTCACCAGATTCCCCTCAGACTCCTCTTGCAATCCACTGCAAATACTCAACACAAGAGCTTCCCTAGCATGGTAAAGGTTCATCATCTTAACATGGTACAATTTGTGCCCCTGCCTCCTGCCTAGCAGTTCTACCATGTAGTTAACATCATTGACCTTTCTTACCACCTTGTATGGTCCCTCCCAGGCTGCCTGCAGCTTGTTGTGTCTGACAGGAATGAGAACCATTACCTCCTGCCCTACAGCATATAGGGGTGGGAGGTTGGCATAATGGTTAAGGTGTTTACCTTACAGACACAAGGTACAGGGTTCGATTCTCACATGGGATAATTGACTAGGCTTAAAATGGCCCGCAAGGGCACGTAGCCTAGTACTAATCTATGAACCTATACTCTCGAGCCTTGTCCAGAGGTTTAGGACATATGCCACAACAGGCTCCTTATGGGATTCACACTCACCCTCAAACTCATCTTGAATCAAATCTAGAGGTCCCCTCCCCCTATGCTCATACAGCAACTCAAAGGTTGAAAAACCTGTGGATTCCTGGGGAACTTCTCTGTAAGTAAACAACAGATGGGGAAATATTTATCACAGTTCCTCTTAAACTGGTCTGCAAATGCCCATAGCATCATCTTGAGTGTAGAGTTTAACCTCTCAACAAGACCATTAGTCTGGGGATGGTAGGGGGTGGTCTTTAGGTGCTTCACCCCACAGTGCTTCCGCAGACAAGCCAACAGGTCTGACATGAAGCTGGTACCTCTGTCAGTCAGTATTTCCCTTGGGAAACCTACCCTCCTGAAAATCTCTAACAAAGCATTTGCCACCTTTTCTGCCTCAGTGGAGGACAGAGCCACTGCTTCAGGGTATCCGGTAGCATAACCTACTACCACTAGGATATAGTTTTCCCTATGGGACTTGGGGTACTCAGAGGACCCACAATATCCATAGCTACCCTCTGAAATGTCTCCTCAATTACAGGCAAAGGCATCAAAGGAGCTTTCACCTTGTCTCCTGCCTTTTGGCACTGCTGACAGGTCCTGCAGTACCCTGGTACATCTCTGAAAATCCCAAGCCAATAAAAGTTCTGCATAATATGTCTCTTTGTACATTTTATGCCCATATGACCTGCAAAGGGAATATCATGGGCTATGGCTAGAAGTGCCAGATGGTAGGCTCTGGGCACTACCAACTGTTGTATTCTCTCACCCTCTAGACCTCACTCAGGGGTCCACTCTCTATACAGTAACCCTTTGTCCCTTTTTAATTTCTCCAAGTCTTTTGGGTTTCTAATACCATGACAGGAATGGACCCCATTTCTAAGGCAAAGTATAATTAAATTTCATGAAATTAGTATTTCACTCTTTGATGTCACCCAAAAGTGCTCTTCACAGCACCTGAAATGTGCTCAGTAATGACTCCTTCTGCAATTCATACGGGCTTACATGGATTGGTAACATATCCAAATGCAATTGTAAATTCTTTTTTATAAGACCCATTGCTCCTACTACTATTGGAACTGTCTGGGTACCTTTCTTCCACATTGCTCTCATTTCTGCCTGCAGATCCTGATATTTTATGACTTTGTGTCTCTCTATATGCAAGACACTATAGTCACTGGGTGTGGTGATTTCAATGATCAATGCTAATTTTGTCTTCTTTTCTTGGACCACTATATCCGGTTTTCTAGCATCTATCTTTTGAATTGTTGGTAATGGGTTATTCCATGTGATATAAACTTTATCATTTTCTATGATGCTTTGTGGCTCATGTTTCCAGTGTTTTTCAGCCACTTTGATACCATAATGTTTGCGCAATCCCCAGTGCAACAGTCTCGCCACATTATTATGCCTTTCAGTATACAGACCTTCTGCCATTAGTGTGTCAGACCCAGCAACAAGGTCTGTGACTGCTTCCAATTTGATTTTAGAAAACCTACATTTGTCTGTTTCTCCCACATGTTCAATGGACTTTGTAAACCAGCGTGTACATAGCTCACTGTCTTGGGCTGCCAATGTTAACCTCTCATTTCTTGGTTTGAATTCGACTCTCCTTAACCATTCCTGCATTTGTTCTTGATCAACATTATGCTGTTCCAGAAGTTTTCTATACTTTCATCTATATTTATGTTTTTTTCACATTTCTTGCATTCTCATCTGTTCCTTCACCTTATATTCTTGATCCTGGTTTTTATCTACTTCTAGTTTGATTTCCATTCCTGCTTGACATCGATATGCTTCTGCAAAATTAAGCAGAGAAGTCATCTTAGATTTATTCTCCTCATGTTTCAAAACTTTTACTACATTTGGATCTTGTAAGGTTGGTAGATATGTGTGGAGTCCCACGATTGCAGATCTATACATGTAATCAATTTCAAGGTGGCCCATCCCTCCTTCGGAACAGGGAATATATAATATTGGTATACACTGATTTTTATAAATCATTTGATGAGCATGAAGCATCCTTCTTGTTTAAATATCTAATATATCCAGCACTTTTTGGGCTGGTCAATCACTCCAAAACTGTAAGTTAGGACAGGAAGAGCAAGTTGATTTATAGCTTGGATCTTGTTCCTAGGTGCCAATGCTATTCTCAGGATTAAGTCTTCTAATGTATTCCTTACTGAGTTTTATTCACGTTTGTTCATGTTTTATTGCTGATCCTTCATCAGTTCCCAGGTATTTATATTCTCCTTCTTGCTCAAATTCTTTTATATCACATTCTTGTCCCAAACTAAAATTTTACTGGTGCTGTGTTTTTTTTTTTTCTGTTTTAAAGGTTGCTTTTGCACATTTATCAAGACCAAATGACATTCTAATATCATCTGAAAAAGTTTTGACAACCTGGAGCTGTGCTTTCAGTTCCTCATCTGATGAGCTATACAGTTTTAAATCGACAAAGAGAAGATGAGAAGTAATTAGACTTTGTTGTTTTCTAGGAGCCAAATTGTAGCCATGGCCTAAGCTGTTAAGCAAACAGCTTAATTGGTTAATGGCAAGGCAGAATAGCAACGGTGACAGAGAGTCACTCTGGAATATCCCCCTTTGAATTTTTATCCCTGGGATAATAATCTGTCCTTTATCATGGCTTGATTGCAAAGTAGTCTACCACTGTTTCATGGTTACTGTAATGTAATCAATCAACATAGGGTGTATCTTATACATTTTTAAGCACTTTTTTATCCATGAATGTGGGATACTATCACATGCTTTTTTGTAGTCAATCCATGCCATACTTAGATTCTTCCCCTTTTTACAGTTCTCCACTATAACTTTATTTAACAACAAATGATCCTTTGTTCCATACGACTTTCTTTTACTGCCCTTTTGCTCTACTGCCATAATTGAGTTTTCTTCTGAATGACTATAAACTCTGTTGGCTTCAATTCCCAAGTATATTTTATAAGTTGTTGGAAGGCAAGTTATTGGTCTATAACTTTTAGGGTAGCTTGCATGTTCAATTTTAAGTAAGAGCATTGTTTTGTTTGTTGTAAGCCAGTGTGGTGTCTGTTCAGGGTGCGCATATAAATAGTTCTTACTCGTGGCTAAATCCTTGTGCAAATATGTTAATACTTTTAACCAAAAGTTAGGAACTGCATCTGGACCTGGGGTTTTCCAGTTAGATGTTTTTCTTAACTTTGTTTCAATCTCTCTGGATGTTACTTCATGCCATTTCATATCCTGTACCTTTAGACTTCTTATTCTTTCTTTTACTTCTGCTATCCATTTAGTATCTTTGTTATGTTCCACAGAATCTTCATAAATACTTCTCCAAAATGTATGCACTTCCTCTTTTTTGGAGGTCTTTCAATTCCTTTTACCTTATTTCCCAGTTCTCTATAAAACTTTTTGGGGTCATCAATAAACTGCTTATTTTGTACTTTTCCCTTATATTTATCTGTGTATCTTCTAAGTTTTTCCACCTGTGCTGAAATTTTTAGTTTATTATTTGTGATAGTGCATGATCTATCCTGGTCTGTTCTAATACTGCTCATTGCTTTTATCACATCTATTTTTCTTAGTATTTTGTTGATCTGTTCCTTCTTCTATAGTCTTCTAATGGTGACACTTCGTATTTTAATTGCTTTATAGTTTTCTATATTTGATACTTCCATGATGGTATTCAATTTCTCCCCTTCTTTCCCTCACTACCCTGTGAT
Organism: Protopterus annectens; assembly: GCF_019279795.1. Lineage (NCBI taxonomy): Eukaryota > Metazoa > Chordata > Ceratodontiformes > Protopteridae > Protopterus > Protopterus annectens. The sequence goes on from NC_056749.1 coordinate 84,174,126, forward strand.
CTTGTGGTAGAGCTTTATCAGTTATTAATTTAGCAGCACAGTAATATATCCTGTTTACGTCTGGTATATAACATGGATCTCTACGGACAGTCCTAATTACTGCATTCATTTGTTTTATCAGACTTCTTACTTTTGGGCTTTATTGACCTTCTGCAGTCTATTTCTCTGACTGATTTTGATATATATATCCATGTCCATTAAATCAAACAACTCTTCTCTTAGCTCATTTTCTTCCAAACTGAGGGCATGTCCCTTGTTTTCCCTTGTTAACCCTTTGTTCCAGTATACAGATTCCTCTTTGCATTGAGAATCAGGTGCCTTACTAGCTACCTCCCTCAGGCCTTGTAATGTAGGGTCTGAGAGATGAGCCTGCCTCAACTCTCTCTTTGTAATTCTTCCCAGCTCCCCTTCCCCAGGAAGCCAGGTATTCTCTGACAGTGGTGCCTCATTGTCAGCCTGGGTACTACTACTCACCTCTGCCCTTGCAGTCACTCTGTCCAAGGGAACATCAGTATGCACAAGCAGCTGTGACTTACATTCAGTCTCACTGCTGCAGGGTAGCTACCTCCCTAAAGTAACCACCTCACCAGTCCTGGCTGTAAGTCTGCAGTCTGTCTGGGTTTCCCCCCGGCTACCAGACCCATATGCTTGTCTCCAAGCCTGACTGCATGTAACTGCATGCACACATGGTATTGCATTATCAAAAATCATTCCTTATCAGGACATCTGCAGGGATATCCTCAAACACACCTACTTGCTGGCTTCATTTTCCACAAGGTGAACCCTTGCCAAAGGTATTTGAATTGGGTCCCTCCTAAAGCTCTGACTGGGGTAGACTGCCCAAGCAGGTAGTGCTCCTCTGTAACCATTGCAGGCTTCACAATGTTAGGTCAGAGGCTGTGTCTCTTTTAGCCATAGCCTCTTTCCCATTCACTAAGATAGGATATAACCTCTTGTGGTAGTTTGGTACCCTTGTTGTCTTGAGACAACCTACTGTTTATTTTAAGGTTGTGGAGCTGCCATAGTGTTTGAAATAGTTTTTACTGTGTTTTCCTGCCAAAAAAGTAATTTTTGTGGGCTGGTAGTTTTACTGGCATTGTTGCTTGGTTTTCCGCAGGAAATATGTACCATTTTTGGCTTGACCATGGAACATATTGTCACTCCAATGGGCTGTCCTCTTCCACCCACAAAAATAAAATGTTAAGCAATCAGCCTTTGCCACCACAACTGGCTAGCAATTTGCCTCAGTCAGAGATAGGTGACAGCTGTGGTCATTTGTTGTACCTCAGACCCCTCATCTTTTACCCAGGATCCCTCTGGTGTAGTACCTACAGCCACTATGGACTGGGGTTAGCCCTGCCCACTGCAGCTGCTGGGGTCCCCTCAGTGGGCAAGGGAGAACCACTTTTGTCAGTCCTGGGAGAGGGAACAGGGAAGGTTTTCCTGTTGTGACAGAGCGCTGTGCCCATCCTGAGGAAGTAGCAGCTACCATTAGTAACACAGTTGGCCACATTTTCCTGTCAAAAAGAAACAGAAAACCAAGCATGTATCTACTTCTCTTTTTCCTCAAACTTCGATGAATATGAGTAGTTTACCGGGACTGACTTGGGGTTTTATTCAGGCTATTAATCCTTCTTGTAGAGTATTTTCCAGTGAAGGAAAGAGGGAAGCTTCCTCTCCTGAAGAGTTTCGAGATTCTGAATCAGAACAGGAAGCTGCAGCGACAAATTCAAGGTTTTGTCCTCAGATTTTTGATTCAGACTCAGAGGAGAGCTCTCTTTCTAATTCTATCGGGGGGGTTTCTCTTTCTCTAAGAGTATTGCTAGAATGTTCCAGTGTTTTCAGTTAGATAACGTACAGGCTTCTCATTGTGAAGGAACCAGTTCCTCCTTCCCAGGTGGGAAAGGGGTTTCATTCAAGGATGTTCCTTGTCCCAAAGAAAAAAAAAAACAGTTGGAGACCAGTTCTGGATCTTTTTTTCCTAAACCTGTTTGTGATAGTGACCAAATTCAAAATGATGTAATTTCCCAACCTGTTTCATCTTCTTCCTCTTTAGTTTTCTGGTAACACTACACTTAAAAGATGCTTATTGTCACATTCCTATTCAGCCATACTTCAAGCGTTTCTTAAGGTTTTGTGTGTCTGGATCACATTATCAGCCCTCTGCCTTACCCTTTGGACTATCCATTGCACCAAGGGTATTCGCAAAGTGTTTAGCTTCAGTCATAGCTCACTGTAGGTGACAAGGTATCCAAATTTTTCCATATTGAGATAACTTGTTTATTTTGCAGTCTTTTTCAAAATGTTGTGAATATCTCTCTTGGGTTAGAGATCTTTTCCTCATGCTGGGATTCCAAAAAAACATTCAAAAGTCTGTCTTGACTCCCTTACACAAGGTTGTGTTCCTGGTATGTCAGCTGGACACCTCAGTTCAAACAGCTTTCTTCCATAGCAAAAAATAAATATTTTGCTCTATTTCTAAGTTTTTCCACTAAGACTTCAGTCACTAAGAGGGAATATCTCAGGATTTTGGGTCTCATGGCATCTATGATTCTCATGTTACCCCTGTATATGAGAAAGATACAGTGATATCTGAAATCACTTTGTCCTAGCATCAACACCCAGTACTGGGGATTGTCAGAAGAGAAATCACTTGGTCGAGACAGCATATATCCTTAAATCAAGGTCTCCCTTTCTCTTTCTCCACTCCAAAGCATTCAGTCACCACAGATGCTAAAGCTCAGAAGACTTGTCTTGAAGATCAGTTTCAGGAGAGATAAAAGTGCAGGGGATGTGGAACACCAAGGACAGATATAAACACATAAATACCAAGGAGATTATTGCCCTGATCAAGGCACTCAATTCTCTGAACTATCTTTGGTCCCTGTGACCTCTTTAAGTGCTTACAGACAATACCACAGTGATGTGATATATCAATAGACAAGGAGGACCAGGTAATACCCCCTTTTCAGACTAGCCACGTTAGCTTAAGATATAGCTTCACAGCACAGCTTCACTCAACAAGCATCCTACAGTCTGTCAGAGCAAAATTGTGTGGCAGACAAACTGAGCATACCAGGGCAGACCCTCGCGAATGGAAACTAGATCTGGGGGTCTACCAAGATTTGATCCATCTCTGGGGAGTCCCACAAGTAGGCCTCTTTGTCTCCTGTCTGAACAATCAGCTGGCAAAATTCTGTTCCAGCACTCCGTGCAAGAAGGCCAGGAAGACAGATGCTTTTTTTTTTCTTTGGACAGGAATGTTCCTGTATGCCTTTCCACCTTTTCAACTAATATCCAGGGTACTTCTGAAGATTCAGAGGGAATCTCCCAAGATCATTGTGGTGACTCCTGTATAGACTTCAACATCCTATCAATCATCACTGCAAAAGGATAAGTTTTTGATCCTGTGGCTGGGGGATTCATTGTGTCTTTATGTATCATCGGTATTTCAAAGATAGTTGGTATTGAAGGGCCAGGGTTTCTCAAGAATTTGCATATGTCCATGTCTAAATTATTTTGTAACAGATATTCTTCCAGGTTCTGTTTTAGTGTATGCTCCAATGACCTCGTTTACAGATGCCACAACAAAAGAACCACTATCATAAAATATTTTTAACATTTCTCCAATGTAGTTCCCCCACCTTTATTAGGCTTCATAATTCTAATTGGACAGTTCTTTTTTAAATGCTGTAATAGAGAGTCTTCCTGTTTTAATTGACTACATAAATTACAGTTGTTGTTAAGAACAATTTATTTTGATGAAGTCCACTTTCCTTGGTGGTGGATGAAAACCTAACAATGAAGTTCTATAGCTTAAATAAAATGCTTTACATGGTTTACAGTTTCCTGATTAAATTCTGGTCTTCCTATCTGGAGTTGGTATCCTTTATTGCAGGTGGATTTTTTGTTTATTAGTAGATTGTGGGATCTGAGCTTACTTAAAGTCAAACTCACCATCTCCCCTTTTTCTTTTCTGAACCCAAAAATGAGAGACAAACGATACTTCATACCTTGGATGTCCACAGACAACTCAGTTACTATCATGACAGAGCTAAATTTTTCAGATTATCAGATAAGTTGTTCATTTCTTGTGAACGTAAGAAGAATGGACAACCAGTGTCAAAATAGACTATTTCAAAATGGTTGTCTAAGCCTGTTACATTTTGTTATTCTCACCATGACAAATCTATTCTAGGCAGGTTCAAGGCCGACTCTACAAGGACCTTGGTTCTTTTATAGCTTTTTGGAAATGGTTATATTCTAGAAACATTCTAGAAGCTGCTACTTTGTCCTGTGTACATACCTCTACAAAGCACTATAAGCTGTATTCCTTCTCTAGGTCTAGAACATGCTTTGCTAGGACCATTCTCCAGGGGTCCTTTACATAGACTAGATGTAGTCACAAAAATACTTATCAAAAGACATTATACATACATACACAAATGCACACACTAAAATATGTATGCATGAATATATATATAAGAAGATGTATAAAAAAATATATATAAAAGACATACATGAACATACACTTTATGTCCAAAGTCATTTGACACATATTACAGTTATAACATATATATATATATATATATATATATATATATATATATATATATATATATATATATATACGTGTGTGTGTATATATACATATCTAGTCTATGTAAAGTACATTTTCTAAAGGTGTAGTGAGTCTATCATATTCATTTTTCTCTTTGAATTGCCTAATTAATGGAGTACTTTGGTAGGCTGCTATGCTTTGACTTCACTATTTAAGTGCATGATCTATGTAGTTGGCTGTTAAAGGTCTGAAGAAGTGTTGCTTAGACACCACAAAAGCGCTAACTGAATACAATTTTCTTCATTTTAGTTGTGGCCTCTATGTCACTTGGTTGGATCTTTGGATGTTATTGTGTTGCTTATTTTTATCACAATGGTTACACTATCATTTTTATCTTGGAGTATAACTGGTTTTCTAGACAAAAAAGGAAAGAATATTGAATTATGCTAAGAAATGCAGAGTACAAATAACAATGTTGCAGGAGACACATTTGGAAAGAAATCACCTGAATATTATGGACAAAGAAAAAGGGCAGAACTTATACTAATTACTAGAGGGGCTCAATTAGTGATAGGCAAGGAAAAAAGACAGTAATGGTAAATTAGTGGTAATAAAGGGTTATTGACAAGGGATGAGGATCATACTGGAATGTATTTATATTCCACCAAAAACTGCTATTATGGAAGAAGATTTTGGAAGAAATAATCTGCTTTCAGCAGGACATATTACTTCTAGATGAAGACTGGAACTTGATTTGCAACAGTGAGGATGTATTGAGGGGACCTATAATGAAATATATAACAAAACAAGGTGAATTTCTGAGAAATCTGAAAATATTTTTTATGGAAGATATTTATTCAGTAATAGAAACTAAGTCAGAATAATTACATATTATTCCCCAATGCACAATAATTGGGCTAAATGAGACAGAAGTTATATTTCACAGAAACATGGGCATTTAACTGAAAGCTTCAACACACATCAAATAGCTATTTCATTATTAATAAGTATATTCTATAGTTAAATTTACAATTCAGTATTTCTTCAGTTACAGAGTATTATTTCATAGCTCTGCAATATTTAATGTGCTGATTTCATGCTTTTATGTATATATATAGTTGTTTGTTTTATTGGTATTGGAACATTAATAGTTGTTTCCTTGACTGCGTTGTGCGCTAATCACTAAATGAAATTCCTTGGTAGCGCTGAAATGGTGCACTGATGTTGCGATGTTCTTCCACATTATTACAGTTAAATATCCAGTTATATTGTAAGCTTTCCACTCCAAAGTAAGAGCGAACTGTAATATAAATGCTATTATCCCACTAACGTACCGATTGGTCTTCACCCGTCTTGGAAAAAAAAAGTTCTGAATGTTTATATTATGAAAAGGAGGTTGTTCTTGGCCCTACCCATATTAAGATGAAGCGGCGATTGAAATGAAGCTTGGATATTTATTTTTGTCCACTGATGAGAGATTTCCAGTTATGCTTGATTAAATGGGGTTACCGTGGTCTGTTACAGGCAGTAAGTGAAGGTCCCTAGATGTATTGTTAGTTGGGTCAGTCTAATACACAACAGAATATAATATGCTAAGTTTTACTGATGTGTAATATGCTGAGTGCTTCTATGGGAAAGTTACATGGATGAGGAATTACTGCCGTTTATCTAGGAAACTGTATGTTGGCAGGGTGAAAGAGAGGAGATTAATGGCTTATTATTAAGTTTCATTGTTGACTGAATGCTGGAACATGGGGTTACTGGTTCTTAATTTCTGAAGGGAATGTTGTTTCATTGAATGGTGTGTACAGAGCCTGATGTGGAGACTCTCGGACGGTGCTTTTCATGGCTTACTTTGGGCGGTAAGTTTGCAGAAAGTGATGAGCGGGGAAACAGTCCTTGAGAATGCAATAAGAAGCATTTAAGTCTGTAGCTCTCACAAGCTATGTATTTAGTTATTTGTATACTTTAGTTGTTGGATGTTTATTGTAGTCGTAGCAACATGCGAGAGTTGCTCTGATTGGCTAGCAGCATGTGAATTCTTGAAAGAAGCAGGAGCATATGTATTAATTAAATGGACCGAGTAGCTTTTTCTGTTTTTACCTATCATTTGAGAACATGATCCCAACACAGTTAGTCTGAAGTGTTTTAATAGAGTAAAATAATAAAAAATCTAACTATCCAGTATTTCAGAAACACATAATTTTATTATGCACAAAATGTTATGTTCTACTGCTATGAGAATAAATCTGCAAATACATCCTCAGGAAATCTTTACTTACATAACTTTAATATCTGTTGTTATAATAAGAACAAGGATTACACATATGATATGGATTATTATTTAGTCACTTTATTATGATGAAGAATAAATACAAATGTTTGTCTGTTTGACTAAGATATGATAATCATCTGAAATAGATATTATTCGCTACAAGCTTTCTGACAAAGGTTTTAAATAAGTTGTGTGCTTTTTTGAAATACTTTACTATATATATTTGAATAACTATGTTGTTTTAAACAATTTCAGGAAATGTAATATTCATTATTATAGGTATTTATGTTTATGATTAGTTAGTAATAATATATATTTGAATGTATATAAACAAATTCTTCTGTTGCTGAATGTGAAAACACATAATAGTAAATTATTTGATTCCGTTACTATTTAAGAATGTATATATGGAGCTCTAGTGAATGGAAAAAGGAAGTTAGAGGGATAGTCCACCAGATGTATCTATCTGAAGGACTAGGAATGTATTTCATTCCATGGTGGGCAAGTTTTAATGTACAAACTAGTTTAATGTTCATTTTTTTCTTTAGACTTTAAGACATTAATTAGTTTCACCAAGCCTGACTTATTTCTATTAATGAGGTTAGAATTAACATCTTACACCGAGAAAGATGGATATTTACAAATTAATATATTTTTTATTTTATGTAGAGAAGATGGTTTCAGAAAAATATAATGACACCTCAAGTACTTTTTTAAAATAACTAGGCATGGATATCTCTTTACTATCTTTAAATATAAATGGTTTAACTAGTCCAAATAAACAATCTAACTTATTAAGATATCTAAAGGTAAATAGTCCCCAATTAATTTTCTTACAGGAAACTCATTTTAAAATCAATGATAATTTTAGTTGGAATCCAAGTGATTATAAGACCCTAGCATGCTCTAAATTTAAAACTAAGAAAAGGGGAGTAACGATATTATGGAGAAACAATTCACTAAACTCTGAAATAATACATAAATATGTTGATAATGATGGGCTTATAGTGATAGTCATAGTGAAGTTTAATAATAGGTTGTGGACATTAGTTAACTTATACTGGTTTCCTGGTATTGTGATAGGAACAGTTAAAAAACATTTAGATCAAATCATAAACACGTCTAAAGGGAATCTAATAATAGGAGGGAATTTTAATTGTATAACTGACACTTCTGAAACTACTAATAAAAAATCTCCACATTTATCAGCTATCGCAAAACTACTAAAAAGATGGACTGAGTCATTAAAATTGATAGATGCCTTTAATGCTATTGATAATAACTTCCTATTATTCTCTCATCAAGACTATAGGTTTGGCACTCAAACCAGAATAGATAAACTATTTATATCACAAGACCTTCAAGTCAAAATTACTTCTTTCTCAATAATTCCATGTCCGCTATCAGATCACAATTCATTAGCTCTAAAATTACAAGTAGATTTTAAACCACTAACATTCCTTTCTAGAATTCCTTCGTACATTACAAAAAGTCAAAGAATTTAAACAATGGTTAGGGAATTAACTTAATTTCTTTTAGATATAAGCTTTAATTCAGAAATAAATATAGTAATGGTTTGGGATTCACTAAAAGCTTATATTTATGGAAAAGTGATTGGTTGGTATAAAAATAAACTCAAAGAATGGAACCTGAACTGCAAGAATTACAAAGGAAACTCACATTATATAAATCCAAAAAGCACTTTAATTTAATTGAGAATACGAAGACAAAAGAAGAATTAAACAAAAGATAGAATGATATATTAAATCATAAAACCAATTTAGCCATAAAAGATTAAAAATAAATTCTTATGCTACTTCTCCAAAACACCTACATAACTTGTCTGTTAGAGTTAAAATGCAATTGAAAGCTAATTCTATTGTTAATATTTTACATGAAGAAAAGCACAAGAAAGTCTCAGTAATAGGAGATATTGTAGACGCTTTCAAATGGCATTACACTAACCATTATAAAGATAAATATAATACAATAGACCAATGCATTTTAGGAAATATGATCTGTAATATTAAATCTATCCCTGATAGCTTACAAAGAACTTACAAAAACCCATAACACTCAAAGAGATCATGGATAAAATCAAAGATAGTAAACCTGGTAAGTCTCCTGGAATAGAAGGATTAATTTCAGAAATTTACAAGTTATTTCCCAAAAATATAATCACCTTGCTGCATAAAACACTAATTGAAATCCAAGCCCATGCAATTATTCCCCCTTTATGGAAATACACTTTAATTATACCCATTCTAAAAGAAAACAAGGATGATAGTCTTTGCAGTCCATATAGGCCAATATCACTACTAAATAATGATTATAAAATATTTATGTCCATCCTAGTAAATAGAATAAAAAATCAATTAAATGAAATAATCAGTAATGATCAAACTGGATTTATTCAGAATAGACATGCACATGACAACATTAAAAGAATATTACTTTAATAGGTTATCTAAATAAAGGAAACATAGAAGTCTTGATAATAGGACTTGATATTGAAAAAGCATTTGATTCCTTAAATTGGGACTATCTAATTAAAATTCTAGAAGCATATGCATTCCCTCTTCCTTATATTACATTTATTAAAAAAGTCTATGAAAATAACTTAGCATATGTTAAAATAGGACCCTTTACTTCAGAACCTATAAAAGTTTTGAGAGGAACTAAACAGGGATGTCCAATGTCACCCATTTTATTTGCATTGGCTATTGAACTATTGGCTATATTAATATGAAATAACCCAAAGATAAAAGGAATAAATATATCTGATCAATATAACTCTAAGATCATTATTTTTGCTGATGATGTACATCTTACTCTATTGAACTCAAAAGAGGTCTTAGATGAACTAGATATTGTCTTAGAGAAATTTTATAAGATTTCAGGTCTTTGCTGCAATAACCAAAAATCTAATTTTTTATTATCAAATAAAAAAGAGGACATACAAGTAGATAAGAACAGTATCATATGAACACAACTTATAACAATAAAATACTTAGGGATAAATTTGTCTGACAATATACAAGATATAATGAAAATTATTTATAAAAGGATTATTAACAGATTCTCTAGTGAATAAATATAATAACTAATTCTTAGTGTTTGAAGACAGACTTCAACTAATTAAAATGGTTCTTCTCCCTAAAATCTTGTATATAGTACAAGCTATTTTGTTAATTCCTGAGAGATCATATCTTAAGAAAATAACATCAATACTGCTAAGGTTCTTATGGTATCCTAAAAGAAACAGAATTGCTTATGCACATCGTATAAGACAATGTACGTATAAGTACTAATCTATGAACCTATGAACCTATGGATCAGGGAAGAATAAATATTCCCAGACATTGAATCATATAAAAGAGCTACATTACTCAAAACTGTGATTGAATAGATTAACCATAGTTATGCATCCAATTGGAAATTATTACATACAACTATTGTATTAAATGAAAACAAACTTGCTAAAAATACTAATATTATAGATAAGAATAATATACTGAGGTATTCATTGTGTTTAAATATACAATATAATTTATCTAAGCTAACAAAGTCATATTTAATAAATCATTTATTCAATCACTTTAGAAAGTTTATAAATATGAACATGGAATTAAAGACTTGGTTCCTAACATTAATTCCTTTAGCATTACTAAAACTTTCCAGACAGAATCCATAGTGATATATTCATCCATTGGGAACAAGGAAAACTAATTTGTTGGCTCCACTGCATTAAAAATCAAAAAGTCTTGGATATACAGTATATGATGTCAGCTTATAATTTAAATTGTCATGAATGGCTAATGCTTCAGAATATACTGAATTTCTCCAAGAATCTATGTAGGATAACAAATAATTCATCATTCTATACTACACCTAAATTTATAAGTAGAATGTTTGAAATTATATATAATAATGAAATTATGAAGATTGGAACTTCTTACTTATATAATTTAATAACAAACTACAAAACATTACCCAAAACAACATATTGGCAATTTATTACTAGAGGATATTTGATTCAATTAACCCCAGAAAATAAATCAAATATACAACTCTCAGTAAAATTAACTTCTAGTTCTCAGTATTGGAGAATATTTACCTGGAAATTCCTACATAGATCCTTCTTAACTCCTGATAACATTTTAAAAAACAATCCTATTAACAATGGAGTATGCTGGAGATGTCAACAGTTTGATAAAGCTGAGTGGTCTCATATGTTTTATGAATGTATAAAAATTTAACCCTTTTAGGAAAATATTAATTTTTTTGCAGGTGAGTTATACAGATAAATTTGTCTTGACCAAAGCTTTGATTTTATTGAATATGCATGAATATATCTTTCTAAATAAATCTAGTCTTTATGTTCTATGGACAATATTAGCTATAGCTAGAAAGTGCATAACAAAGAGAAGGAAGTCTACCGCAGTACCAGGAAGAGAAGAATTGTTACACTTATTGAAGAAGATGGCTTTAATGTAAGTGAAAACCAAAGAATTAAGATTGTTTCCAATGCCATTAACTAATATTCCTTGGATAAAAGTATTGTCATTGATTGATACTTTACAAATGGATCTAACCTCCTCTTAAAAAAATCAATTCTTAAGTTAAATTTAACTATTTTAGTTTAACTTGTTTTCTTTCATTTACGTAAGTAAATATGTATTTAGTTATCAATAGTTATTATAGTTATTATGATTCTACATTGTAAAAGTATTTATTATTGTTGGTTGCTAATCAAAATAAGAATTCTTTGAGTAATAACTATTTCAGATCATGCACCAATAAAAACTAAGATAAAAATGCAGGGCAATGAATTAAAAATGAGACACTGGTGCTTTCCCACCTACCTGTAAAAGGAGAAGAAATTAAGGAGCAGGTGGAAATTATCTGAGAGTTATTAGGGAAGATATACATTTCTTCAGAAGTTCTAGCTAGTGAGTGGGATAAAATGAACATAGAGCTTAAAACTAGGGTAGAAATAAAAGAAAAAAATATGGTTAAGAAGTAATAGAAGTTATTTATAGAGGCTGACAAAGGTTAAAGTATTGCAGAATAAGGGGAATCTCAAATAAGAAGAAGAACAGACATAACTATAGAGTGCTAAAGAAAAATAAGGGAGTATCTGGATAATATGCATTAGTTTAGGATGGTTACTGTTAAGCAACTATTTCTGATAATAATTCTATAGCACAAAATATTTAGCAAAAAGACTTAGATAATAGAAAGTAGAAAGAGTTGTCACCAAAATTAGGGAGCCTATTACAATGAAAAATAACCAAAAATCCTGTAGAGGCATTAGACATATTTAGGAAATGTTATGAAAATTTGTATAAAGCAGATATGCTTTCATGCTAAGGGTCAAGGTACATGAGGCTCAACAACTGACTGTTAAGAAGAGATGAGATCAAAATGGTAATATCGATTCAGTCTACGAAAAGTCTCAAGAAACAGATGGTATTAATGTGGAAGTTTGGAAGTTAGGAGGGAAAAAGTGATAAAGATTTGTAAGATTTTGTTTCACAATATTTTAAAAGGAAAGGAAGCCCCAACATATTGGAAGCTTGTGTGGTGATAATACCTGAAGAGAGTAAAGACCTGTCAGACCTAGATTCATATATACCCATTTCAATTTTAAACCTTGATTATAAAGTGTTTGTCTATACTAGCTAAATAATGGCACAGGTGTTGCCATAATTGATAGATATGCATCAGTGTGGTTTTCTGGAGGAGAGGCAAACATTTGACAACTTTAATAGAACAATGATTAACCAGAGGGAAGCAGAATGTAAGATGAGACTGTTGTTGTTGGGTCTTGATTTAAAGAAAGCATTTGAGAAAGTGGGCTGGGATTTTATGAGAAGGGCAATGGAATTATTTGCATTCCTAATAAACTGATAAAGTTAATTAGGAGGACATATGAAGGATCAGAGTCAAGAATTAAAGTGGGAGAGTTCCTTTCTGATAAGTTGTGTCTGCATATAGAAACCAGACATGGGTGTCCTCTTTCCTCTTTATTTGCTTTATATTCATAGCTACTGGAAACAAAAAAAGGGACTCAAAAATTCAAGGATATAATTGGTATGGTAATCAAGAAAAGATGGCTTTATCTGCAGATGATATTGTTTTGTACCTAATAAATCCAGAGAAGCACACCCCATTTTGGCGATAAATTTTGAGACAGTTTCAAATCTTTTTGGATATAAAATTAATAAAGATAAAACAAAGGCTGTAGCTGTAAATTATGTACCCACATATGAATTGGTTCAACAATACCAATATTTATGGGGGACATGATTAGATTAAGTATTTAGGAATGTGGATTTAAAAGGCTTCTGCTATGGCATCTAAGTTTATGTGGGAAGAGACTAAACAAAAAGTCACAAACTGAAAAACTGGAAGCTCTTGTTTACAGATATGGATAGTAAGATACAAGCAGTGAAAATGTGTTTAGTACCTTTTGTTTTATATACAGAACAGTAATTAGTAAAGAATTGAAGGGACTTATTTGGGAGGGGAAGAGGGAAAGAGTTAAATGTGATACATTAATTCTTCTTTGATTCTTTGACATATTTGACAAAGATTCCTGGGAACTCCTGAGATGCGTTAAGGGCAATTTATACAATGAGAACATGTTATTTGTCACTATTGATTTTAAAGATTTATTTTTGGTCATCCCACATGAGATTCCAATGTTTCAATGAATATTTGTACATTAGCATCTCTATTTCTATGAAAAAGGCCAATTTATTAGTTACTTTGATGGAGGTGGTGCTAAAAAACAGCTATTTATTTTTTGAAGATGAACATTGTCATCAGACCACCTTGGAAGGTTTGGGTGCCGGTTTACTTCAATATTGTTATGACAGAAGAAGATTCAACTTCAATAGTTGATATATTGCTCAGTGAGGGTTTTATATGAGATTCTTGGATGACATTTGTATTTTTGGTGGGGTCCAGGAAATGCATATATAATTCTGTTGAATATATTAATAAGATTACCATGTTTTTGAGTTTCATAGTTGAAGCATCCAGTGATATGTTATGTTACCTTTATATCACCATTTTTAAGGATCTGGCCTAAAAATTTATTTATTTTATTTATTTTACATTTGTTTACTAGAATAGTCCGACTGGATAAATGTCCATTTTCAGTGGAGGCCCGGGGAGAAAAGCTCCGCATAGTCAAACATACAAAATGTTACACAAGAAGTTAGAAAACAATTAGAATATATATATAAAAAAAGTGGTAATATCCCTTATGTACATTGGTTTAGAAGTGCTCTCTAGTAGGGACTCACAGTTCTCATGGACAGACACAATTACAAGTAAGATTGTAACTCACAGTTAGTCCCTAGTAGGGACTCACAGTTCTCATGGACAGATGCAATTACAAGTAAGATTGAATACATAACATGGTGATGTTATGATAATTACTGATTATGCTATGATAATTACTGATTATGCTATTATTTTATAACTTAATCTGGGTTGGTACATGGGCATAGCCAGTTCAATTTGAGATACTGTTTGAGTTTTTTTTTTTTGAAGAGACTTTTGGAGGATTGTAGGGTTACATAGTTTGGCAAGGCATTCCAGGTTCCGACAACAAAGTTGGTGAACAGGGATTCACCAGATGAGTTATTAGCTTTGTGGGTTTGGACCAGTAATTTGTCGGCTGACCGTAGGGATCCCAGGTTGTTATATGGCTTAATAATATTTATAAGAGATGGGGTATCTTCAGGGTGGTACAGAACTTTGTGCACTATTAAGAGTTGATTGAAATGAATTAAGCTGGGCAGTTCTAGTCATTCTAGTTCTTTCAGGTTCTGGCAGTGATGAGTTCTATAGGTGGAGACAGTGACGAATCTGGCAATATGGTTGTAGCTATGGGACAGCTTACTTAGTTCAGTTTTATTGAGGTTTGAGAGTACAGGTGAGGCATATAAAAGAGTAGAGAGTAGGTGTGATTGGGCGATTTCAGTCCTAGCCAGTAGGGTTAAGAGTGTCTTGTTTCTATACAGTGATCCAAGCTTCTTATTGATGGTCTGTATGGTTTTGTTGACCTGTAGGTCAAATTTGAGATTATTGTCTATGATAACCTCTAGAAGTTTAGTGTGTTGATCTGGGGAGATAGTGGTGCCATTGTTAGACGTGACAGAGAATGAAAATGTGGCAGATCTACTAGTGGGGGTGAAGAGTAGAAGTTTCGTTTTATTGGGGTTCAGTAATAGGCTTTGGTTGGTGAGCCAGTTCTCAATAGTGTTAAATGTATTTTGGGTTAAGGTTTGTAGTTCGGATGGGGAGGTGGTTGAACAGATGAGAGTGGAATCATCTGCATATTGAATGCACATAGCTTTAGGGATAGCAGTGTGAAGATTATTGATAAAAATAGAGAAGAGTAGTGGGCCTAGTATGGAGCCTTGAGGGACACCAAGTGTGAGAGGTAGCTGACTGGAGAGTTTGCCCTGCCATAGTACAGCCTGTTGTCTACCAGTTAGGTAGGACTGGAACCACTGGATAGTGTGCGTGTTGAAGGAAATGGATTTTAGAGAAAGAATGAGAAGTTCATGGCTGACTATGCCAAAGGCTTTTGATATGTCAAGGAAAAGGGCAGAGGTTAGCCTAGTGTCATTTCTATTATTGTTTATGGCATAAGGAAAGGAAAGGAGGGCTGAGGTGGTGCTCTGGTATGGCCTGAAGCCATGCTGGGAGTTGGATAGTAAGTTATTCTGTGTAAGGTATTGCATTAGTTGCTTGTGTACACATTTCTCTATTATTATGGCTAGTGGGGAAAGAATGGCAATAGGTCTATATCTGGAGATGTCTATAGAGCTACCACCTTTATGGAGTGGGATGGCGTGGGATATTTTCCAGAGGGAGGGGATAGCATTTTCGGATAAGGTTCTGTTGATAAGGATAGATATGGGATATGCAATGGCATCTGCAGCTATTTGTAGGTACTCTGCATGGAGGAGGTCAGCAGCAAGGGTGGTAGCTTTTAGTTTTTTTAGGAGAATTTTGATAAAACTAGTGGATATTGGTTGGAGGCTAAATTATGGGTGATTTGTGGATAAATTAGGTGTCGGTTTAAGTTTGTGGTGGTCAGGTGATTTGCTAGGGATTGAATTGTTTCGGTGAAAAAGTTATTATAAGCACTAGCTATGGTCTCTGTGGAACTATGGGTATGGTTAGCCAGGGTTGGGTGGTAGGGTATCCTGGATGAAGTAGTTGATTTAAGCCTGTCCAGAACTTTGGAGGTTGTTTTGGTGTTTTTGTAGGAGATTATGGTAGAAGCTTTTTTTATCCAGTAAAATAGATTTGTTTGTGTCATTCTTGAGTTGACGATATTTTAGTTGGCCACGTGGGGCTTTGGTTGTTCTCCAGCTGGCCCAGGCTCTGTTTCTAGCTTTGATTTTAGATTTGGTCTCTTTTGTGAGCCATGGTGCTGTGTTTGATCTAGATTTTATTGTACGTGCTGGAGCATGGGAATCAAAGATACTTAGGAATTTAGTGTTAAAGTGAGCTACAGCCTCTTCTAATGGTAGATTTTTTAGTTTTGACCAGTCAACTGTTTGTAGTTCATTTAGGAATATTGCAGTGTCAAGGTTTTTTCTGTTTTTCACTGTTTTATATTTGGTCTGGTGAGGGTTTCCTACCTTATGTTTTATGATATAGGTTAGAAAATGGTCACTAAGGTTGTCAGGGAGAGTGCCAGCAGTATACAGTTGGGGTTGGTTGTTAACTAGGATCCAGTCCAGGTCACTTTCCCTATTGGTCGGTTTGTTTATCCTAGTGGGAGAGGTTATGGTCTGTTTAAACCCAGATAAGTTTATAGGAGTGAGGGGGGGGGGTTCAGAGGAGCAGGGGTGCCAGCCGGTGTTAAAGTCACCAAGAACTATGTTTTCTTGGGGATAAGTAGTGGATAACTAAAACAGGATATCCTCTAGGGTATTTAAGTTGTTGCCTGGTGGAATGTATTCACAGACGATGTTTAAACATTTGTACTGGTTAATCTGTAATTTGGTTATGAGGAGTTCAGCACTGTTGAATTGGGATGGTTGAATGGTGTCTCTATTAACAGTTAATGTTTTTGTAAAGGACTGCTATCCCTCCCCCTTTCCTAGTAGCACAGTCTAACCAGTGTATATTATATCCTGGGGGTAGTATCTCATTGCCAGTAGTACTAGGTTTTAGCCAGGTTTCTGTAAGACACAGACTCTGACTCTGAGTAGCATCCTGCCCTCATCCAAAATGATGCCAGCATACGAAGAAAAAATGATCAGTTTCAACAATTGGTTAAACTACTGGTGTCATTCAAAGGGGATCCAGTACTTGTCAGTCTGGGACGACATGCTTGACAAGCCTCGTTGCTGCGCCAGAGATGGCTTGCACCTGTCGCCCCTGGGCTTTCGAATACTGGCCAAGACTCTTGCCGCCCCAATGCTGCCTTATTTAAGCAAGGCTCAAACGACAAACCCGCCTCCATAAACAACAATAATAAACAAAAACTGAGGGTAATGCTGCTCAATGCCAGAAGTCTAAACCTCAAAATGCATGCACTCAAGGCTCTCCTTAGTATGGAAAAAATCGACATATGTGCAGTGACAGAAACCTGGTTCAAGGCTCCAGAGAGCACCCCAGCACTACCAGGCTATAACTCCTACCATACCTTTGGGTCCCAAAACCAGGACCGGAACACAAAAGGAGGGTGTGTGTCCATATTCATCAAGAACACCCACACCTCTAGGTTAGTAGCACAGCACGCGGAATCTGAGACCATCCAAGTACAATTGACAGCGGGTAAATTGACTGTTCAATTTATAGCTTGCTACAGATCTCCCACCTTGTCTCAGGACCCTCACGCAGCATTCCTGAGAACATTAGAAAGTATGAAGATTCTACCCAACACCATGCTACTGGGTGACTTCAACTATCCAAACATTGACTGGGAAAACTACTCAAGCTCAAATTCCCTAGCTCAATGCTTCCTTGAGTTTATAAACTCAAACGCCCTTGAACAGCTGGTCACCACTCCCACAAGAGGTGACAACATACTGGACCTGGTCATCACCAACATGGAGAACCTATGTTCCACACCTGAGGTAAACTCATCATTGATCAGATCACAAACTAATCACACTGGACATCCACATCCCGACCCCCCCCCCCAGACAAGGAAATCAAGGTAAAAAACTTCTCTAAAGCCAACTTCACCCTCCTCAATACCGAGGTGGGAAGTTTCAAAGCTCCCAATCAAATGGAAAATGATGACCCAATGGCAGAATCCTTTACAAGTGCATTCTATGAACATCTTCAAGAATGCATGGACTGAGCCATCCCAAGTAAAACCAAGACCAACTCTTCAAAAAAGAGGAAGCCAGTCTGGTGGATCCCAGCCATAAATAAACTTTACAACAGAAGGAGGAAACTCCTGCAAGATAGAACAAAATCCCAAAATAAGAAGGCA
Organism: Protopterus annectens; assembly: GCF_019279795.1. Classification (NCBI taxonomy): domain Eukaryota; kingdom Metazoa; phylum Chordata; order Ceratodontiformes; family Protopteridae; genus Protopterus; species Protopterus annectens. The sequence continues at coordinate 84,192,447 of NC_056749.1, forward strand.
TCTCTGATTAACATCAGTAAAAAACTGCACTCCCTCATTAAATCATCCAAGGCCAACTTCGAAAGAAAAATAGCCAATGACTCTAAGGATAACCACAAGGCCTCCTTTAACTATGTCAAGAGTCTAGGGGCAAACTCTCAGATATGCTCCAAGCTAGTGCATAATGGCCATAAATACACTGAACCAACCGACATTGCCAACATCCTGGCTGACAAGTTCAGTGCAAACTTCACCCCCCCCCACCAAAGGAGCTAGCACCCATCCCTGAAGAATGTGGCGCTCCAGATATCTCTGACACACAAGTAAAGACAGCCCTTGCAAAGGCCAAAAACACAGCATCAATGGGACCAGATGCTATCCCAGGTTGTGTCTTACACGAGCTTCAAAATGAACTAACCCCCCATCTCAAATCACTATTCAAACTCAGCCTCTCTACAGGCTATGTACCCAAAGAATGGTGTACATCAGCAGTCGTACCACTCCCCAAAAGTGGTGCCACAACTGACCCTGGGAACTATCGCCCTATAAGCTTGACTAGCTCAGTCTGCAAAGTTACTAATCTAATGGGGAGGCGAAAGCCATCACTCTGTGGCTAGGCTTATAAATGCCCATGTGCAGATAGCCTTGTACTTACCTATGAACCTATGAACCTATGAACATAATGTCTGGGGAGTGGGTTGCTAGGAGGGCGTGTAGGTTGGGAATCTTATTGTTGATACTTCTAATATTTAGGTGAAATGCTAGGAGGGAACTAGTGGGAGTATAAAGGGGTAGCTTGACTGTGTGGGTTGTGGTAGGGGAGCGGAGGTTATTGGGTGTGGGTGGGCCAGGGTTGGGATAAATATCCTCGTGTGTTATAAGGTTATAGTGACAGGATATTCTAAGCTTTAGGAGTTTGTTTATTAGTTTTATATAGTCTTTGTCTTTAGGATTGTGTTTTGTAGTTTTACAGGGGTGGTATATTATTGAGGGTCATATATTCACTTCATTTCTACTATTTATTGGAAATGCACTTACTCTATAATAGCTGTCACCTTTATTTTCAAATGAAGAGGTTGTTGAAAGGAGAGGTGGTTAGGCTTGCTAGAATGGTGTCAGATGATGTATTATTTGAGACTGAAATCAGGATGCTTATTGATATCATTATTAAGAGGAGTTATCCCATGGATTTGATTTCAAATGTACATGCTAAGGTTATTAATAAAAAGGTTAATGGTACATTTTCTCTGATTTTGGGTGAAGCTAATCTCGTGACCTTACCTGAAATTATTCTAAGGTGCATCAGGAGCTATTTCCCTGAGCTTTTGTGATGACCTATTCTGTGGAAAGTGGATTAATTAAGGATGTAATTGACAGGAACTAGAAGACTTTTGGTCATAATATGACCAATACTCTGGAGCAACAACCCAGGGTGGTATATAGAAGAGGCACCAATTTTAAAATGTTAATGGTGAAAGCATGCAAATACCCAGTGGGTATTAGATATAAGAAGGGTATCTATAAATGTGGTAAATGTTGTTTTATTAATGAGGGTGACAAGATTCGAATTAAAAGTGAAGAATGTGACACTGCCTCGTAGATATTGCAATTGTCATATTAAGGGAGTGGTTTGTGTTGCCTTATGTAAAAAATGCCTAGCTTTTTATAGTGGGAAGACCAAGCCACATTTGAAGGGAAGGCTATAGAATGCCGGTTTAATTTCTCCAAGTCTTTTGGGTTTCTAACACCATGCTGAACTCCATTTCTAAGTCAAAGTACGATTAAAGTTTGTCACATTAGTATTGTTTCCATTTTTCATGTTGGTCAAAAGTGCTCTTTGCAGCACCCGCAATGTGCCAAGCACTGACTCCTTCTGCAATTCATATGAAGTTACCTGCATCAGTAGCATATCTAAATAAGACTGCAGATTATTTATTATGAGAGCCATGGCTCCTACTACGTCTGGAACTGTCTAGGTATCCTTCTCCACACTGCCCTTGTCGCTGCTCACAAATCATGCTATTTTTGTGACTTTGTGTCTCTCTGTATGCAAGACACTGTAATCCCTGAGTGTAGCAATTTCAATGATCAATGCTGCTTTTGTCTTCTTTTCATGGACTACCATACCTGTTTTTTTCACATCTATTTTTTTTAACTGTTGGTAATGGCTGAGTCTATGTAATTTAAACTTAATTGTTCTCTATAGTGTTTTGTGGCTTATGTTTCCAATACTTTCAGCTACTTCAGTATTGTAATGCTTGCCCAACTGCCAGTGCAACAGTCTTGCCACATTATTATGCCTTTCGGTTTACAGGCCCTCTGCCATTAGTGTATCACACTCAACAACAAGATGTGCAACTATTTCCAGTTTTATTTTACAGTACCTGTATTTGTCTGTTTCCAGTTTTATTTTACAGTACCTGCATTTGTCTGTTTCCAGTTTTATTTTACAGTACCTGCATTTGTCTGTTTCCAGTTTTATTTTACAGTACCTGTATTTGTCTGTTTCCAGTTTTATTTTACAGTACCTGCATTTGTCTGTTTCTCCCACATGTTCAGTGGACCATAAACCAATGCATATGCAGCTGCTAATATTAATATTTCATCTTTTGATTTAAATTTGCCTCTCCTAAGCATTCCTGCATCAGATCCTGATTGGCATGAGGTTGTTCCAGAAGTTTTCTGTACTTGCAACTAGATTTATGCATGTTCCACATTTCTTGTCTTCTCATGTGATCCTTCTCCTTATAGTCTGTCTTTTGTTTTTTGCCACATTCATTTGCTGCTTGATTTTTGTCTACATCTGGTTTGGTTTCCATTCCTGCTTGACACCAATATGCTTCTGCTAAAATAAGCAGGGAAGTTGTCTTATATTTGTTCTCTTCATGCTTCAAGTGCCAGAATCCACCATATCACACATGCACTCAAGTCTCTCAACAACAGGTACTGTTATGACTCCGTCATAGTCCATGTTGGAATGAACGACTTGAGACATACCTCCTGGGACTATGTGAAGACAGACATGATTGAGCTCGCTGAATATGTGCCCCAGGCAGGCATGTCCCTAACCTTAATCAGCATCCTACCGTCACCCAGAATGATGTCTCAATACAAACAGAAAATTATTGACTTTAACAACTGGCTTAGTTTATGTTATCATTCCAAGGAGATCCAGTACCTGACAGCCTGGGAAGATATGATCGACAGATTACGATGCTTTGCTAGAGATGGCCTGCATCTGTTTCACTTGGGCTTCAGGCTTCTGGCAAGGGCCCTTGCCAACCCCATAGTGCCTTTTTTAAGAAAAGTCATGAGGTCAATATACCAACATAAAAATTTCAACAAAATGCAAATTAAAGGTCATGCTGCTAAACACTAGGAGTCTAAACATGAAACTGCACTTATTGCAAGCATTCTTAACTCTGGAAGATGCTGACATTTGTGCAGTCACAGAAACCTGGTTCAAAGCTGTGGAGAGCACCCCAGCCTTACCTGGTTACTCATCTTATCATACATTCAGACCCCAAACTGTGGGCAGCAAAGCCAAAGTAGGTGGAGTTTCAATATATATTAAAGACACAGACACCCCCAGGCTGGTCAAACAGTATGACACACAGGAGACACTCCAGGCACAGTTAACCATTGACAAGACCCCTGTTCAAAGCATAGCAAGCTACAGGCCCCCAAATTTGACTCAAGATGCCCACTCCACTGATCTGGACCTCTTCGAATCTATCAAGATTCAACCCTTTACCCTGATCCTGAATGACTTTAACTACCCAACCATAGAGTGGAAAAACTACTCATGCCAGAACACAAATTCCCAGAGATTCCTCAATTTTATCAATGCAAATGCCTTGGAACAGCTAGTTGATACCCCTACAAGAGGTGATAATACCTTGGACTTGGTATTAACCAACACGAGTAACCACTGCAGCACCCCTACAGTATCATCCTCCAAGGTAAGATCCGACCATAAAGTGGTCACTTTCAAAGACACCATCTCCCCTGCCCCCTCTCTCTAGCTAGGGTCAAACAAAAAAACTTCTCCAAACCTGATTGCAACCACCTGAGGGATAATATAAACATCTTCACAGCCTCCTCCCCCTCTGTAGGAACTGACACCAATGTCCAAATCTACACCAAAGTACTATACAAGCATTTCTATAGATGCATGGAATCAAGCATACTCGGCAGGACTAAATCATCCTCCGCAAGGAAGAGTAAACCTGTCTAGTGGACATCTGCAAAAAATAAACTATATAACAAAAGGAAAAAATTGCTGTCCAAGACCAAGAGGAGCAGGTGCCCGATTGGAAGCAATGTCTCCTTAGCCTGAACAAGAAAATAAGACCACCAGTGAAATCCTCTAAAGCAAACTTCGAGCTCAATCTGGCCACATCTACTAGAGACACTCATAAGGTCTTCTTCACATATGTCAGCAACCTCAAACGATGCACCCAGATCTGTTCAATACTGGTGGTCAAGGACACCACATACACAAATGCTGCAGATATTGCCAACCTGCTGGCTGACATATTCATTGAAAACGTCACCCCTCTGTCCCTCCCATTGGTAAATCAGGACATCCCCAGTAGCTGCTCCCCACTCCTTATCTCTAGGGTACAGGTCATCACTGCCCTCTTAAAGGCAAAAAATACAGCCTCCATGGGACCTGATAACATCTCAGGCTGCATCCTACATGAACTCAGGCATGAACTTACAGTACCATTAGGCACGCTATTCAACCAAAGCCTGAGTACTGGCTTTGTACCAGCCGAGTGGAGGACAGCCACTGTCATCCCTTTACACAAAGGTGGAACATCCACCAATCTGAGAAAGTATAGACCCATCAGCCTAACTAGCCTGATCTGCAAGGCCATGGAATGGATTATCATGGACCTCATTAACAGGGACATTGGCAGCCTCCAAACACACGACCCCACACAGTTTGCCTTTGTCAAGGGGGGGGAGGATCATGTCTGCTAAATCTGGTCGACTTCTTTGAGACCGTCACCAAAGCCATGGATGAGGGGAAGACAGTGCACACCACCTACCTTGACTTGGCCAAAGCCTTTGACACTATTTCCCACTCAGCCATAATAGATAAACTCTCTCAACTAGTCATCAATCCATATTTCACCAGATGGGTAGCAAACTGGCTCACTGATAGAACCCACTTAATCAAAATAGGGAAAGCCACCTCAAGCAGTAGACCCGTAATGAGCAGGGGACACCAGAGATTGGTCTTGGGACCTCTGTTATTCAGGATATACTTCTCTGAGGTGCAGGCCAAAACCAGTGGGCTATGGCTGACCAAGATTGCAAAGGATTGCAAGCTGGCCATAGTCCTCAATTCTCCAAGTGTTGTGGACATCTTCCAAGAGGGTCTTACCCAAACAAGTGACTGGTGCCAGCAAAATTGCCTCAAGCTGAATGCCAAAAAATGCACCATCACCCCCTTTGCAGAGAGTGATGTCCCCACATATTATCACATTAATAACAATATCCTAAGCACGCAATCAGTCATGAGGGATTTGGGCACCCAGGTTGATAGCAACCTGACTTTTAACCACCATGTTGCTTCTGTTGTACGAACAACTTTCTATGTGACACATCTCGTAAGTAAGGGTATCTCATCCAGGGACAAGGAGATGTTAACATCCCTGTATTCTTCCCTTATAAGGCCAATTATTGAGTACAACCCCCTTTGGCATGTACCTCACAACGCACATGCAGCAGCTGGAGAAACCACAGAGGTTCCTCACCAGGAAAATCCAGGGTCTCAAACATTTGCCCTACACAGATAGGCTAGAAGCCCTGTCCCTCTACTCAGTTTCATACAGATACCTCAGATGTGACCTAAGTCTGGCATACAAAGCAATCTCAGACACTGCCTTGATGGGACTGAGGCATATCTGCAAGTCAAGCTCCACTCAAGTAACCTGCATGTGCAACCTCAACTTGGACTTATTGGTAGAACAGATTTGTGTCCCAGAGACTCCCCCATCTGTGGAATAGACTCCCTCTCTATGTCAAGCAGAGTACCTCATTATCCCTTTTTAAGTGCAACCTGGATAACTGGATGGGAAACAGAAAATACACTCCTGGGTTCCACCTGCGTCCCTGCTGGACAAGGGCTTTGGGTGCTGACTTGTCTAAATGTGGGCTAAACTCTTAGCTCGGCTTATAATAGCCTCATGGTCAATAGCAGAGTACGTTCCTAAGATCCTATGATCCTATGAATATGTTTGGATCTGATGAAGTCAGTAGATATATATATACAGTCTTAAGATTGCCATTCTATACACGTAATCAACTTTGAGGAGGCGCATACATCCTCAGAATAAAGTATATACAGTCTTGGTATACATTGATTTTTACATATAATTTGATAAGGATGAAGCATTTTTCTTCTTTTCCTGTCCAACTGCTCCAATACCTTTTGGGGCCTGTCAATCACCCCAAAGCTGTAAATTAGAACAGGAACAGCAAATTGGTGTATAGCAAGAACTCTCTTTCTAGATGTCAAGGCCGTTTTCAGTATTAATTTTAGTATTTTAAAAATATTCTTTATTGAGTTTTGTTTGCATTTGTTCATGTTTAATTATCAATCCTTCATCAATTTTGAATCAGCAAAGCAACACACCCAAAGTGCAATAAAAAACATTAACCTAAAACTGTGAACCTCACCAGCTCATGAGGATACTCAAGACACCTTGAACAATAAAAGCTCCACTGAAGGAAAATGTGCTTCAAAAATGAATTTATTAAATCAGATTCATTTTTGGAGTACATTTTCCTTCAGTGGAGCTTTAATTGTTCAAGGTAGCTTGAGTATCCTTGTGGACTAGTGAAGTGCATATTTTTGGGTTATCAGTCCTTCACCAATTCCCAAATAATTATACAGTCCCTCCTGCTCAAGTTCCTTTATATCACATTCCTGTCCCAGACTGATATTTTCTTGAGGCTGCAGTTTTCCTGCTTTAAATGTTGCTTTTGCACATTTATCAAGACCAAATGACATTCTTATATCATCTGAAAAAGTTTTGATCAATTCCAGTTATGCTTTCAGCTCCTCATCTGATAAACTATACATTTTTAAATCGTCCACAAAAAGAAGATGAGAAGTCTTTATACTTTGTTGTTGTCTCATGGCCAAATTGTAACCATGACCTAATCTGTTAAGTAGACAGCTTGATGAGTTAAGGGCAAGACAAAAGAGCAGCAGTGACAAACAGTCACTCTGGAATATCCCCCTTTCAATTTTTACCTCTGGGATAATAATTTGTCCTTTATCATGTCTTCACTGCAAAGTGTTTTGCCACTGTTTCATGGTCACTGTAATGCAACTTTGCAATGTAGGGTGTATCTTCATAGATCACATGATCATAGGAGATTACTAGGCTATCAACCCGGAGGTCATTTTACAGCTAGCCATTTCATCCCAATGTAATACAATAGAAATGTTAGTCAATACCCAAAACTGCATTTAGTGATGACTGCCCATGTCCAGAAGGGTTGTAAGCTCTATCTCTGGTAAGAATTTACAGTGTCCCATCCACTCATCCAGGTTTCTCTTGAACAGTGTCATAGAGGTTGTCTGTTTCATATGAATTGGTAGCTTGTTCCAAAGATGCGGCAGTCGCTGGGAGATAAATCTGTCCCTCTAGCATGTTCTATTTAAGTCACAGGCCATATTTAGGTCCCTGGAATGGGTAGCCCTAGTCCCATTTGATTTACGGATATGCAGCAAGTTCATTAGTTTGGGTCTTGGATTGCTCTGTAGGCCAGGCATAAGTTTCCCTTAAGAAGTCTGTATGATATGGAGTATAGTGACAGGGACTTTAGTCAGTCTGTGTAAGGCACATGCTAGAGCCCTTTGATCTTCTTTGTTAGAAACCTCTGAGGTATCTCTAATTGCTGCAGGTGCTTAGTTTGGTACATGCCAAATGGGGCATTGTACTCAATTATGGGCTGGATAACTGCTGAGTATAGGGCAGTTATAGCTTCTTTTGCTCTTGAGGTGATGCCTGTACTAATCAAATGTGCTATGTAGAAAGCTTTCCTTACTACAGTAGACACAAGGTGGTTGAAGTTAAGGTTGCAGTCGACTTTTGATCCAAGATCCCTCACCACTTCATTGGTACTTAGGGTATTGTTGTTGATTTGATAGTATAAGGAGACATTGTTTGGGCCAAAGGGAATGATGATTTATTTGCATTCAGTCTGAGACCATGAGTTAGGGGCATCTTATTTAACTTGGGTTTTATCTTTGTTATAAATTAGGATTAGAAAATGTTAAGAGGGTAATTGGTTGGTTATTGAGATGTAATATGATAGTTATAGGGGTCAAGGAGTAGGACAGTTTAAAAGGGAGAGAGAGTCTTTGAACCAAAGCAACATAATTTCATTTAACTTGCACTGTATGTGGGTCTGAATGACAATAAAGTTTGCTTTGACTTTGACTTTGAAAACTATATGTTTAACAGCAATTTATATACCAACAGGGAATAATCACTGAAAACATCCTGTACTGGATATTGCAACAAATTAACCATGAAATTATAATACTTGGCATATTAACAAATTTACAACTAACTACAGCACACAAACTCATTCATCATCCAGAAAAATGTCCTGCATTACAAAACGTATTACTGCCTTAATGTCCAGAAAGAACCTCATGTGACTATTCACAAATAAGTCAAATAATGTTGCATGAGACTCGCTGTACTCCCGATATGTTGCTAAACTCTGGAATAGTATCCCCACACAAATAAAACTCTCTGACCAACTCAATAGCTTTAACACCTGCTTAAACAACATCGTAACCAGTCTTGGTCCTGCACATGCTCGTCACCAGGTTACGACTTTGTGCGCACTGTACAATACTCTCCAAATACTCTCCTTAAACAGAATACTGTCAACCTCTCACTGAAATGACAAAACAATTTTTATTCATAACTGCTGCCTGTACAATCCACTAAGTTGCACATGGGCTTTCCCTTTACTAACTTCTACGTCTGTAAAATACCTCTGTAAAATCTTACTGTATAAATGTAGCTACTGCATGTGTATAAACCTAAATAGAAATGTAACTACACTGTGTTTAACTGGAACTTAGTATAATGCATTGTAAACAAATAGAGCTTTTCTCTCTGGGCCTCCCCTGAAAATGGGTATTACCTAGTCGGACTTTCCCAGTAAACAAAGACAAATAAACAACACACAGAACATCAGTATTATTATTTATTTTTGTACCATGCAAGGTTTACATGTTACACTTCTGTTATTGTCATACTGTTATCAATATGTGGATGTTGTCACGTACAAACTTGTGTGCATTAAGTCTATTTATGTAGCATTATTTGTTGTGAATATTAATTGAACCTTACTTTTCTGTTATTAAAAGTATTTTAAAAACCTAGTGTATGTGGAAAGACCATAGTTGGTGGCTGTGATAGCACTGCACATGCTAGCTAGTTTGGTGGTGTGAGGAATCACATCCTCCAGTAATGGGTTGAAGTTTCCATGAGTATTATACTTGCTGGGTGTGCCACATAGCCCAGCTGTACCAGGACAAGATTCATCCTCTCCAAGAGATTGTGTACCATGTCAGGAACATGTTCAAGAATACTACTGTTGTGTCTGTTTTGTGATTAAGTAGAATATTAACATCTATTGCAACCAGAAATAGTAGAGCCATAGAGAAGTGTGATAGCATTAAAATGTAGGACACTGGCTGTCTTGTCTGGTGTTAGGTGCTACATATGAGCATTCATCACAGCTGTAGGAGTGTCCATACCCAGAAGTTGGGTGCTGCACAATGTGTGTGGCTTCATGGCCACTGAGAAGCCTGGCCATGCTTTTGCCGGTTTGCATCACACTATTGACTGTTTGCATTATGCTGCTGTCCACATACACCATGATACTGCTAATGTGCATTGCAACATCATGCTGCCATTGATATGTATCATGAGGTATCCATTGTATGCAGGTAGGCATGCAATGCTAACATTTATCTTCTGCATTAGAGCTAGAGAGCAGACTTGGGCAATGCGTTTGGCAGGGTTTCTGCACTATGAAGCAGGGAGTGTAAGATCTTCCTTTACCTGTTACATGTGGATTCTATGGGGACCCTTTTGGGGGAGTATGAGGACCACTGACCAGGCTGATGCCTTGCACCAGTGAGCTAGGACATTGAGTGATGACAATGACATCAGTCACTGTGACAAACAGTGCAGGCACAAGTGTAGTGACTCACACAAGCACCCCTGAGACCTTCTCCAGTGTGGGAAGAAAAGGTGAGGGACAGGGAGAGGGATACATCTTTTATTGTAAGCATACTGCTTTTGGTTTGGTACTGTATATTAGCGTGAGACTTAGCACCTGTAGCTGTAACTAACTTCTATTGTCAGGTATATGTTGTGCTGATTACTGCTTGTTTTACATCTTTTAGTGGTAAGGGAAATACAGGGAAAACAAAATGTTCTGGGAGGGAGGTGAGAGAAGCACTAGGGCAAGTGCAGAATTTTTTTGGAAGCAGTGTACTGTTTTACTAAAATGTAATACACATACCTAATCTGTTGTTTGTTTCTCTCACTCTACATTTTTGCCTTTGCTGATTTGCAGCTGATAGTGAGTCATGTGGTTGGAAATGCTGCTATTGGTGAGAACCAAGTCAGATGGGCAGTTGGATTGCTGCCTTGATTACATGGGGCATCTCTCTTTGTATGGCTGTCCAACCACATCCATCAGACTACCAGATTCGATGCCAGCCCACAGTGTCAGCTTTTACAATGACTTGACAACTGGAGATTTTCCCTCTGGGACAGTTTGACTGACCCACCTTACCCCTCCCTATCTCACATCATTGTGTTCTACATCCTTTTGTGCTGATCCTTGTCCCCTTTTTCCCCATATCACCAGTGATGCACACTCTGTCAGTCCACATATCTTCATGTTACCCCCTTCTATGTCACTGCCTCACCTCCAGCCTTTGGCTGTATTATGTGTTTGTTTTTGTGCCTCTGCTACAGTCCCCTTACACCCAATCCTATCCACAATTTCAATCACTACCTTCCTTTCTTGTTAAAATAATGGGCACCTAAACCCAAAAAGTCTATCTTTCTTCTTACTGTGCCTTTCTTCCCTTCTGCTGTCCCTCTGTACTTGCTTTTCCTCATTCCTGCCTGGACTATCCTCCACTTTTCTTCTCCATTTTAATGCTAAAAAGCCTTCGCATTTTGCTGCAGTGCCCTGGTACTTTGCTGCAGTATCCTATGCCGTGACACTTTGCTGCAGTACCCTATGCCTTGGTACTTTGCTGCAGTGCCCTTGTAAGAGCTGCCACAGTTCACCAGTTTCAGATTTGGGGTACTTTGATGCTTATGTGAGCATTCATAATGTCTGACAGCTCACTTGCCTTATGTTTTTCCTTGCGTTATGCAGCTGCTCATACCATGGTTGTTTCATTAGCATGTTTACAGCTCACTGCATTTTTGTTTCATTAGCATGTTTACAGCCCATAGTGCAATTGTTTAATTAGTATATTTACAGATCATAGCATGGTTGTTCCATTAGTATGTTTACAGCTCATAGTGCAGATGTCTAATTAGTATGTTTACAGCTCATAGCATGGTTGTTTCATTAGCATGTTTACAGATCATAGCATGGATGTTTCATTAGCATGTTTACAGAATATAGCATAGTTGTTTCATTAACGTGTTTACAGATCATAGCACAGATGCTTCACTAGCATGTTTACAGATCATAGCATCATTGTTCCATTAGCATGCTTACAGATCATAGTATCATTGTTTCATTAGCATATTTACAGCTCATAGAGCGGCTATTTAATTAGTATGTTTACAACACATAGCACAGTTGCTTCATTAGCATCTTTACAGATCATATCACGGATGTTTCATTAGCATGTTTACAGCTCATAGTGCTGTAGTTTACTTAGTATGTTTACAGCTCATAGCATGGTTGTTTCATTAGCATGCTTACAGATCATAGCACAGATGTTTCATTAGCATGTTTACAGACCATAGCATGATTGTTTCATTAGCATGTTTACAGATCATAGCATGGTTGTTTCATTAGCCTGTTTGCAGATCGCAGCACGGATGTTTCATTAGCATGTTTACAGATCATAGTGCAGGCATTTAATTAGAATGTTTACAGATCATAGCATGGTTGTTTCATTAGTATGTGTACAGATCATAGCATGGTTGTTTCATTAGCATATTTGCAGCTCATAGTGCAGATGTTTAGTATGTTTACATCTCATAACATGGTTGTTTCATTAGTATGTGTACAGATCATAGCATGGTTGCTTCATTAGCATGTTTACAGCTCATAGCATGGTTGTTTTATTAGCATGTTTACAGATCAAAGCACAGATGTTTAATTAGTATGTTTACAGCTTATAGCACAGTTGCTTCATTAGCATGTTTACAGATCATAGCATGGATGTTTCATTAGCATGTTTACAGCTCATAGTGCTGTTGTTTAATTAGTATGTTTACAGCTCGTAGGTTCATAGTTTCATAGGTGTGTACTAGGCTAATGGCCCTGGAGCCTGTATAAGCCTAGCCCAACAAGATTCTCTGGCATCATGCCACCCAAAGTTAGTTCCCAGTGCCCCTGTCAAGCAAGGCCACTGATGTGATCCCGAGGGTGAACTTCCTATTGCCCATCCACTCGTCAAGATTTCTCTTAAAGAGGGCCAATGAAGTGCTCTGCTCGATGTGAATGGGATGTTTGTTCCAGAGTATGGGAAGTCTCTGGGTTAGGAACCTGTCCCTCCAGCATGTTCTGTTTATTGTGATAATGAGGTTTAGGTCCCTGGAGTGTGTGGTGTGTAGGGATTGGGATTTATTTCGCTGTAGCATATCTTGCAGCTTTGGGTCAGACATGGCTTTGTAGGTCAAGCAGAGATCACCTCTAAGTAGGTGATAAGAGACAGAGTATAGCTGCAATATTCTGAGTGGGTCTGTATAGTGCATGTGTCTAAGGCCTAAGATCCTCTTAGTGAGGTATTTTTGTGGCCTTTCTAGTTGTTGTAGGTGTCTAATGAGGTACATACCAAATGGGATGTTGTATTCTATAATAGGTCTAATGAGGGACAAGTAGAGAGGGATTATGACCTATTTCTTCCTGGATGAGAAACCTTTTGTAATGAGATGTGCCACATAGAAGGATTTTCTGACTATAGCAGCAATGTGATTATGTCTACATCAGTTGGAGAATCAATAATGGCTCCCAGTTTGCAATCATCTGAGAACTTGGTCAGCCAGAGTCCCTTTGTGTTGGCTTAAACTTCAGAGAAGTAGATGCCAAACAGGAAAGGACCTAGGACCGATCTCTGTGGGACACCACTTGTAACTGGTCCATAGTCAGATTTGGAGTCTGCTACTTTCACAGTGCAGGTTCTATCAGTGAGCCAGTTGGCATCCCATCTTATGACATAGGGGGTATGCCTAGTTTAATAAGTCTATCTATGATTCCTAAGTGAGGGATGGTGTTGAAGGCCTTGGCAAGATCTAGGTACGCTGTGTGAACTACCTTGCCCTCATCCACAGCTCTGGTATGATCTACCTTTCACAAATCCAAACTGTGTGGGCATCAGAGTTTGGAGATTCCCTATGTCCTTATTTATAAGGTCCATGATGATGCACTCCATAGCCATACATATCAGACTCGTCAGACTAATGGCCGGTAGTTCCCAGGGTCTGTAGTCGCTCCCCCTTTGTGGAGTGGGATGACTGTAGCAGTGCAACATTCTGTAGGAACAAAGCCTGAAATGAGGCTTTGATTGAACAGGGTACTGAGGTGTGGTGCCAGTTCACTTTGTAATTCATGTAGAACACAGCCAGGGATATTATCAGGTCCCATTCTTGGCTTTGGACAGTGCAGTTTTTACCTGTGTAGCTGTGATAATAGGGACTTGGCACTCCTCAGGTAATGTGATAGGCCCTTTAGGGGTGAAAGGGGGTAAAGTTTGCACTGAACCTGTGGGCCAATATGTTGGCAATATCAGTTGGTTCTGTATATGTATTGCCATTGTGCTGTAACTCAGAGCAGATCATAGCACAGTTGCTTCATTAGCATGTTTACAGATCATAGCACAGATGTTTCATTAGCATGTTTACAGCTCATAGTGATGTTGTTTAATTAGTATATTTATAGCTCATAGCATGGTTGTTTCTTTAGCAAGTTTGCAGATTATAGCACAGATGTTTCATTAGCATGTTTACAGACTATAGCAGCGCAGACCTTGTTTCCCAAATTCGGGTTGGTATTGGTAACTTGACTGCACTTTAGGACAAAATAAACCAGCAGTTACAAGGTAATAACGTGTCTCCAAGAGGTATTTCTTCTCAATTAGAACAATGTTCTAGTCAACTTTCCTCTTTGTCTAACCAATTTAGTACAGCTGACCAGTCAAGGGGCACCAACCACCGTGATTTAATAGACTTTGACACGTGGAAAGCCGATATCTTTGAGTTTTCCTTGTCTAATTCTAAAAATGATGACACCAACCTTGAACAAATAGGGGCATGATCCTTTGTTGACCAGCTTAAGTTATTTGAAGAAAAGCTGCTTGCTTACAAGAAGCTACAGTTGGATAATGCCTATTTAAATGAAAATTTCAAGAAAGGTTTATTTCCTAAGGGGTTACGTTTATGGCATTTCCCTAGTGGTGTTGAGAAAGATTCTGATTTCCATAAAGCTTTGTTAAGTATTTTTAACAAGGCAGGCACTGATATTCTACATCTTACCATTCATGAAAATGAAATTAAACTGGATAAACTGTGTCATGACTTGAACATAATTAATGGCAGTTTGATCAGTGATGGACTGTTTGATAATTATTATACTATTGCAACTAGAAGCTTATATTGAATTGGGTAGTAAACCTATTTGTATTCAAAATATGGATAGGGATTTTACCTTATACAATTTCTCTAGTGCCAACATTACTACTGAATATGCTAATGTATTAAGTAAAGCTCTAAGTTTTGTGCCTGCTAAAGAATCTAATTTAGCAGAAGTTCTTACTGACCTCAAACTGTATACCTGCCAGTTAAATTTGGCCCTTTGGTTCAAACCTGGGTCTTCTAACACAACATCCTTTGGTAATAGGGCTATAAAGAAGGCTGGCTCTTTTAACCCCCATTGAACAACTGGCTAGCCCTTTTCGAGAAACATTGTGAGAGAGAGTAATCTAGAAAACATGTTATGCCAAGTTTAATTTGGATAAAAGACACAATCTATCTTTTGCAGAAGAGTCACTATTCAAAGGGTTGTGTAGCAATAGGTCCATCAGGGTAAGGAAGCCAGACAAGGGTGGGGGTACTGTTATAATGGACGTTGAGGGTTACAACAGTAGGATGTTTGAACTAATGTTTTCAGATACCTATACTTAGATCTCCAAAAACTAATTAAACATTGTCTTTATGATATGGTTATGCAAGGGCAGATTGACAAAGATTATTCCAACAATGAAAACCACAATGCAGCAAAAATAAAACAGTTTTATTTGAATCTCTAGTGCCTCGGTTATAAAACAGCCTTCGAGGAGTACAACCATACACAGAATGCATTAATCTATATATACATCAAGCAGTTCAAAATCACACCAATTAAACAAATAAGCAATTATAATTGCATCATTAATTCATCTTAAAACAAATATTACAAAGCCAATTTAAATTAAATTCATCACTTAACACTTTTCCAACAATAATCTGCATTAAGTCCATTAGGTTTCAGAGTCTTATATTTCAAAATAAATAATGTCTCTTTGTACAACAATTTATTTTTAAGATCAAATTCATTCACCCCATGTACTTGATCCAAAATTGTTGCTACTAAACTTTCAGGGCCCCCCCCCCATGACAGATTTTAAAATGTTGGGCCAACGGACTTTCTAATTTACCTGCCTTAATGTCTCTAAGATGTTCCAGCAACTTTATTTTAAAGGCCCTTTTGGTTTGGCCTATATAGAACAAGTTTCAAGCACACCTTATATCATACACAACACCAACTGTATGAAAATTATAAACTACACTTACTTTAAAAGAAATTCCATTAATTTCTAAAAATGTACTCAGTATATGTTTACAACCTATACATCTGTTGCAAGCCACCATACCTTTATTTCCTAGCTGAAATGATATATTAACACCAGGTCTTTGAAAATCAGTATGAACTATCTTATCTTTCAGGTTTCCCCCTCGTTGATAAGAGAAAATGGGTCTATCCCTAGTCACCCCTTCTAACTCAGTAAATCTTTTCAAATACTCCCAATAATGCAAAATAATATTTTTTATATTTTCACTTAAAACATTATATTTCATAACTATAAATAAAATAATCTTATTATTATAATTTGCACAATTAATAGTAACACTATTTGTTGTCCATTTCTTTTTTTTCTTCCATATCTCAAATCCTGAACTTGAAACATATCCCTTTCTATTACTTTGGAGTCATACTTCCTATTCTTAAACATAACTCCATTGGTTACCAACTCTTTTTCAAAGACCTCATCATCTGTACACAAGCTCAAAATTCTTTAAAACTCACCAAGAGGAAGTGATTCCATGGTGTGTTTTGGGTTACAACTTGTCCCCATTCAAAACTGATTAATCTCATTAAATTTTCTATGGACACTGGTAGTGACACCTCTACCAGGTCTCCCTACCAGTCTTATATCTAGAAATGTTATCTCTTTCCCATATTGTAAGCCATCAAATTTAATATTAAATCTGTTTTGTTGTATTTCATCTATAAATTGCTGTACAAACTGACTACTCCCATCACATAAGAAAACCAAATCACCCATAAATCTAAAATACATTTTCACATATCTTTGATAAAACCTATTAGTATAAATATACTCTCCTTCGAACATTCCCATAAAAATATTGGCATACATGGGTGCAAAAGAGGAGCCCATTGCTGCACCCTGCACTTGATGGTACATTTCATTTTCAAAACAAAAATAAATGTTTTCCAAACTAAATTTAACTAGTTCCAAAATATAATAGACTAATGGATTATCCCCCATCTTTCTACTCAGAGCTTCCATTCCTGATTCATGCCTGATGTTAGTATAGAGACTCTGTACATCTAGAGTCATCCAATACATTCCCTCTGACTACCTAACATTTTTTTATTTTATCAAGGAAATCAAAAGAATCCTTAATATAAGAAGGCAAGCAAATAACTTCCTTCAGCAAAACTTTATGAAGAATTACACCCACATTAAATAGGAAATATTTACTAGCCAAAACTATTGGTTTACCTGGGGGGTCTGACAAACTCTTGTGAACCTTAGGTAAGTAATAGAAATATGCTTCTCCTGAACCCTCACATATAAGTTTATTTGATACATAATCTTCAGTCCAATACCCCAAACTCAAGCCCTTTTGTATCAAATGTATATAATTATTTTTCACTTCTTCCACTTTATTAACATTCACTAATTCATAAACTCTATCATCTTTTAATAAATCTAAACACATTTTCATATACTGAGTGTAATGCCTTATCACAATTCTGTTACTTTTGTCTGATGGTTTAATTACCAAATCATGCTGTTTAGAAAATTCAACCAAAGACAACCATTCACTCTTTGTCAAATTATAATGAATATGTTCAGTGTTAAATTCATTAAATAATAAATAAATTTCATATTCCACTAAAGAGTGGAAGTTTTTAATACCTTCATGACTAAAAGGTGGAATAAATTTACTCTTTATAATAACATTAGAAGTATCTATAGGGCAATATGCATTAAGTTCACTATTGCAATAGGTAAAGGACTCAAATGTATCATTACAAAAAATATTTTCATCATCGTTACTGCTGCTTTCAAACACACTCTGCTCGGTAACAACATTTATCTGTGTTTCATGCTGAACATTAAAAAAATACCATAAATGCAATTTACGAACTATCTTAGTTCTATCTTGCATTAATACAATCTATGTACCACAATGGGCACAAACTTCAAACCATTATTTAACACAGTAAACAAATGTCCATTAATCTCTGAGCCTGATAAATTATTAGCTAATTCCGTATTTACATGAAAGCAGTTAATACCATCTGCTTCTCTTGTTGTTCCACCATTGCCGCTGTCGTTCCCCTCTCTGGGGTTCATGTTCTGGATGATTTCTCTTTCTTTGGCCATTAATCCCCTCATGGGCATGAAAATTATCTTGCATGTATTGTCCATTATTAGCAACAAGTAAGGGCGGGTATTCTCTCTCGTCTTCATAATCATTAACGCATCTACCATTGTCACTAGAAGATGGTTCACTTCTCATTTCACTTCTCACCTGCCCTTCCTGAAAATGGACCCTAGAGCGTGATTTGCGATTGGTCTGTCTAAAAAAGGAAGTCCCATTTTCATAGAAATGCAGGTCTTGTTTGATTTTATTAAGTTTTTGTTCCATTAACTTTTTTTCAAAAATGCACAATTTCTCTTGGATGTCATGTAAACAAGTCTCAATATATTACCTTTCTGGTTTAGCCATTAGATTATTGGAAACATTACTGATGTCTTTTTTTATATTCAAAGGTTTTACCTCGTCTCGCTCTACCATGATAGTAGATCATTCCCTGGAATACAGATATGCTGCTTTCTCCCATCTCTGTTTAAATAATTTATCCTCTGTAGAAGCCAAATCAAACAGATGGGATGGACGTTTCATTGCCTTTGCCCCCGTGGAGTAATATCCAACTCCAAGTACCTCTGGAGGCTAGTTTTATTATAATATGCAGCTGTTTCTTTACTCAACAGTTGTTCTAGTTTGTCAATTAAGGTTGTAAGTTCAGATAACAAATCTGTAGAATGCTTACTCACATCAGCAAATGGATTAAGAGAATGCTTACTTATAATTTCTTCAAGCAGTCTCTCCCATACCACCGTGGGTAGCACATCACCACTGCCTGTTGATCTCTCCTTCCAGTCTATCTCACGATCTCTCTCATGTTCCAAATTCGACCTCAGGAAGCCATCTAATGTGCATTGAGAGGAATTCAAGATATCTCCTCTAAAAATACGCAGAATGTTAACTGCTGGATCACTGGCCATCTCACCTCCTCACCACAATACACCATGACACAAAAGCACAAACTGAATATTCCAACAACAAAAACCACACTGCTGCCCAAAAAAAACATGTTTATTCGAATCTCTAGCACCTCGGCTATAAAACAGCCTTCAAGGAGTACAACCATACACAGAATGCATTCATCTATATATACATCCAGCAGTTCTAAATTACACCAATTAAACAATTAAGCAATTATAATTGCATCATTAATTAATCTTAAAACAAATATTAAAAAGTCAAATTAAATTAAATTCATCACATAACACTTTTCCAACAACAATCTGCATTAAGTCCATTAGGTTTCAAAGTCTTATATTTCAAAATAAATAATGTCTCTTTGTACAACAATTTATTTTTATGATCTAATTCATTCACCCCATGTACTTTTTCCAAAACTGTTGCTACTAAACTTTCATGGTCCTCCCTATGACAGATTTTAAAATGTTGGGCCAACGGACTTTTTAATTTACCTGCCTTAATGTCTCTAAGATGTTCCAGCAACCTTATTTTAAAGGCCCTTTTAGTTTGGCCTATATAGAACAAGTTACAAGCACACATTATAGCATACACCACCCCAACTGTATGCCAGTTATAATCTCTACTTACATTAAAAGAAATTCCATTAATTTTTAAAAATGTACTTACTATATGTTTACAACCTATACATCTACTACAAGCCACCATACCTTTATTTCCTAGCTGAAATGATATATTAATACCAGGTCTTTGAGTACTTCAGAGTAGCATTTTTTTTCTGATTGTCATTCTGATGAAGTAGATGTTTTGTATGCAAGTATTAATTCAGAAGCTGACATTTGTATTTCTGGTGTTAATTCAGAGCTTGAACTTTCTATTGCTGGTGAAAATGATATTGCTAGTGAAAATGTTATTGAGGATATACTATAGGCTATCCCTTCTACACATGCTCAAGGTATTATTAACACCACAGGTGACAACCAATATTTAAGGGAGGCAATTTCAGGTGTTTCATTAAATGAGGAATTTACACCTGATATCTCATTTAACAGGAACTGTGCACTGAGTGATATTCACATCACTGACAGGCTGGTACAAAGCCATGAGATTAATATGACCTCCTCTGATCATGAGGATAATTTCAATCCTATTTTGTCAGGAAGCTTAAAAGCTTATATTGATTTGGGTAGTATACCTATTTGTATTCAAAATACGGATAGGGATTTTACCTTATACAATTTCTCTAGTGCCAACATTACTACTGAACATGCTAATGTATTAAGTAAAGCTCTAAATTTTGTACCTGCTAAAAAATCTAATTTAGCGAAAGTTTTTACTGAACTGAAACTGTATACCTGCAAGCTAAACTTGGCCCTTTGGTTCAAACCTGAGTATTCTAACACAAAATCTTTTGGTAATAGGGCTATAAAGAAAGTTAGCTCTTTCAACCCCCCACTGAACAACTGGCTAACCCTTTTCGAGAAACTTTGTGAGAGAGACATCCGGAAAACATGTTATGCCAAATTTAGTTTGGATAAAAGCCACAATCTATCTTCTGTAGAGGAGTCACTCTTCAAAGGTTTGTGTAACAATAGGTCCATCAGGTTAATGAAGCCAGACAAAGGTGGGGGTATTGTTATAATGGACGTTGAGGATTATAACAGTAGGATGTTTGAACTACTGTTTTCAGATACCTACACTCAGATCTCCAAAAACTAACTAAACATAGCGTATTCCAAAATTGACATCTGTCTTTATGATATGGTTATGCAAGGGCAGATTGACAAAGATTATTCCAACAACAAAAACCACACTGCAGCAAAAAAAAAAAAAAAAAAAAAACAGTTTTATTCGAATCTTTAGCACCTCGGCTATAAAACAGCCTTCAAGGAGTACAACCATACACAGAATGCATTCATCTATATATATACATCCAGCAGTTCCAAATCACACCAATTAAACAATTAAACAATTATAATTGCATTATTAACTCATCTTAAAACAAATATTAAAAAGTCAATTTAAATTAAATTCATCACAAAACACTTTTCCAACAACAATCTGCATTAGGTCCATTAGGTTTCAACATCTTGTATTTCGAAACAAATAATGTCTCTTTGTACAACAGTTTATTTTTAAAATCTAATTCATTCACCCCCATGTACTTGTTCTAAAACTGTTGCTACTAAACTTTCAGGGTCTCCCCCGTGATACATTTTAAAATGTTGGGCCAACGGACTTTCTATCTTACCTGCCTTGATGTCTCTGAGATGTTCTAGCAACCTTATTTTAAAGGCCCTTTTAGTTTGGCCTATATAGAACAGGTTACAAGCACACCTTATAGCATACACCACCCCAACTGTATGGCAATTATAATCTCCACTTACTTTAAAAGAAATTCCATTCATTTTTAAAAATGTACTCAGTATATGTTTACAAGCTATACATCTGTTGCAAGCCACCATACCTTTATTTCCTAGCTGAAATGATATATTAACACCAGGTCTTTGAAAAATAGTATGAACTATCATATCTTTCAGGTTTCCCCCTCGTTGATAAGAGAAAATGGGTCTATGCCTAGTCACCCCTTCTAACTCAGTAAATCTTTTCAAATACTCCCAATAATGCAAAATAATATTTTTTATATACTTAAAACATTATATTTCATAACTATAAAAACCTTTCCTTATTGTTATATTTTATACAATTAATAGTAACACTATTTGTTTTTCATTTCTTTTTTGTTCCATATCTCAAATCCTGAACTTGAAACATATCCCTTTCTATTACTTTAGAGTCATACTTCCTATTCTTAAATATAACTCCATTGTTTACCAACTCTTTATCAAAGACCTCATCATCTGTACACAATCTCGAAATTCTTAAAAACTCACCAAGAGGAAGTGATGGTGTGTTTTGGGTGACAACTCGACCCCATTAGAAACTGATTAATCTCATTAAATTTTCTATGGACACTGGTAGTGACACCTCTAGCAGGTCTCCCTAACAGTCTTATATCTAGAAATGTTATCTCTTCCCCATATTGTAAGCCATCAAATTTAATATTAAATCTATTTTGTTGTATTTCATCTATAAATTGCTGTACAAACTGACTACCCCATCACATAAGAAAACCAAATCACCTATAAATCTAAAATACATTTTCACATATCTTTGATAAAACCTATTAGTATAAATATACTCTCCTTCGAACATTCCTATAAAAATATTGGCATACATGGGTGCAAAAGGGGAGCCTGTTGCTGTACCCTGCACTTGATGGTACATTTCATTTTCAAAACAAAAATAATTATTTTCCAAACTAAATTTAACTGGTTCTAAAATATAATGGGCTAATGGATTATCCCCAATCTTTCTACTCAAAGCTTCCATCCCTGATTCATGCTTGATGTTAGTATATAGACTCTGTACATTATTTATTTATTATTTACCAAATCATGCTGTTTAGAAAATTCAACCAAATACAACCATTCACTTTTCATCAAATTATAATTAATATTTTCAGTGTTAAATTCATTAAATAGCAAATCAATTTCATATTTCACTAAAGAGTGGAAGCTTTTAATGCCTTCATGACTAAAAGGTGGAATAAATTTACTCTTTATAATAACATTAGAAGTATCTATAGGGCAATATGCATTAAGTTCACTATTGCAAGAGGTAAAGGACTCAAATGAATCATTACAAAAAATATTTTCATCATCGTTACTGCTGCTTTCAAACAGACTCTGCTCGGTAACATTTATCTGTGTTAAATGCTGAACATTAAAAAAATACCATAAATGCAATTTATGAACTATCTTATATAGTTCAATCTTGCATTCATACAATCTCGGTACCACAGTGGGCATAAACTTCAAACCATGAGTTAAAACAGTATACAAATGTCCATTAATCACTGAACCTGATAAATTAATAATTAAGTCCATATTTACATGAAAGCAGTTAATACCATCTGCTTCTCTTGTTGTTCCACCATTGCCACTGTTGTGCCCCTCTCTGATTGTTTTATTTTGTGATACGCAACATGGACAGTTGCAGGCTCAACCTGCTCTGCTCGCCCTCGCTGCACTCAGGCTCACTCCACTCTCCTACCCCCATTCCCCACCTACCCCCACTTTCATTTGGTTTAGACCTAACCTGACCACACCCCTATCTCATCCCATGCTATCCTCACCTCTATCCCCAGAATCCCTTGTACTACCTAATTCCTAACTCCTCCCCTTTTTCTCCAATTACCCTCCCATCCCCCTACCTCCCAACTACCATGTGCTACCTATACACCATTCTCACCAATACCTTGCTTCTCCACTTTCTATACCTCACCTATAACTCTACCTCCCTCCACTCACTACATGTTAAACACTTGCAATCACCTACACTCCCACAGTCAACCCTCCAATCTCATTGCCAATGTTATAGTAACATAAAGCCACAACTCTTCAACCACTCACCCTCTCTCCTCTCAAACACTTACACACCCACTATTCTACACCCCATGCACCCCTATACCTCCAGCTAACAAACTTAAACTCCTTTTCCTTCACTCCATTACCCATATTTTATTCCAAGCTGACATCCATCCTAACCCAGGCCCCAACAACTAAGCAGCAACACATAATATCCTCCACACACCCCACTCCCACCACTTCAACTCAATGTATTTCTCACTCATATCCCTACTTCCCCTTACAAAAAGCATCTAATTCAGATCCACTCCTCTTAAACCTCAACCTCTGTAGCATCATAAATAAGACCAGTGAGTTTCACTCTACCCTATCAACCTATTCACCAGATATAGCTGTGATAATTGAAACCTGGCTAAGCCCCACATTAAAGACAGACAACATTCTAACAATAGGCTATAACATCATAACAGCAGACAGAATCACTAAACATGGAGGTGGCGTTGCAGTTATGTTTAAAAATACCCTCAAAGCAGTCCAACTAAACTCTCTGTGGTTCATGTTCTGGATGATTTATTTCTCTTTCTTTCACCATTAATCCCCCCATGGGAATGAAAATTATCTTGCATGTATTGTCCATTATTAGCAACAGGTAAGGGGGGGTATTCTCTCTCATCTTCATAATCACTAATGCATCTACCATTGTCACTAGAAGATGCTTCACTTCTCGTTTCACTTCTCACCTGCCCATCCCCTTCCTAAAAGGACTCTAGAGCATGACTTGTGTTTGGTCTGTCTAAAAAAGGCAGTCCCATTTTCATAGTCACACAGGTCTCGCTTGATTTTTATTAAGTTTTTGTTCCATTAACTTTTTTTCAAAAATACACAATTTCTCATGGATGTCATGTAAACAACTCACAATATGTCACCTTTCTAGCTTAGCCATTAGATTATTGCAAACATTACTGATGTCTTTTTCATATTCAAAAGTTTTACCTCGTCTCACTCTGCCATGATAGTAGTCCATTCCCTGGAACACAGATATGCTGCTTTCTCCCATCTCTGTTTAAATAATTTATCCTCCATAGAAGACAAATCAAATGGATGGGATGGATATTTCACTGCTCTTTGCCCCCGTAGAGTAATATCCAAGTTCAAGTACCTCTGTAGTCTAGTTTTATTATAATATGAAGCCGTTTCTTTACTCAAAAGTTGTTCCAGTTTGTCAATAAGGGTTGTAACTTCAGATGACAAATCTGTCGAACACTTACCCACATCGGCAAATGGATAAGGAGAACGCTTACTTCTAGTTTCCTCAAGCAGTCTCTCCCACACCACTGAGGGTAGCACATCACCACTGTCTGTTGATCTCTCATTCCAGTATCCCTCATGATCTCTCTCATGTTTCGAATTCAACCTCAGGAAGCCATCTAATGTGCGTTGAGAGGAATCCAACATATCCTCTCTAAAAATACGGGGAATATTAACTGCTGGATCACTGGCTAGCTCACCTCCTCACCACAATATACCATGACACAGAAGCACAAACTGAGTATTCCAATAATGAAAACCACACTGCAGCCAAAAAAAAAAAAAAAAAAAAAAAAAAAGGTTTATTCGAATCTCTAGTGCCTCGGCTATAAAACAGCCTTCAATGAGTACAACCATATAAAGAATGTATTTATCTATATATACATCCAGCAGTTTTAAATCACACCAATTAAACAATTAAGCAATTATAACTGCATCATTAATTAATCTTAAAACAAATATTAATAAGTCATTTTAAATTAAATTCATCACATAACACTCTTCCAACAACAATCTGCATTAATTCCATTAGGTTTCAAAGTCTTATATTTCAAAATAAATAATGTCTCTTTGTACAACAATTTATTTTTAAGATCTAATTCATTGACCCCATGTAATTGTTTCAAAACTGTTGCTACTAAACTTTCAGGGTCCAACCCATGACAGATTTTAAAATGTTGGTCCAATGGACTTTCTAATTTACCTGCCTTAATGTCTCTAAGATGTTCCAGCAACCTTATTTTAAAGGCCCTTTTGTTTTGGCCTATATAGAACAAGTTGCAATCACACATTATAGCATACACCACCCCAGCTGTATGACAATTATAATCTCTACTTACATTAAAAGAAATTGCATTAATTTTTAAAAATGTACTCACTGTATGTTTACAACCTATACATCTATCACAAGCCACCATACCTTTATTTCCTAGCTGAAATGATATATTAATACCAGGTCTTTGAGTACTTCACAGTAGTATTTTTTTCTGATTGTCATTCTGATGAAGTAGATGTTTTGTATGCAAGTATTAATTCAGAAGCTGACATTTGTATTCCTGGTGTTAATTCAGAACTTGAATTTTCTATTGCTGGTGAAAATGATATTGCTAGTGAAAATGCTATTGAGGATATACTATATGATAACCCTTCTACACATGCTCAAGGTATTATTAACACCACAGGTGACAACCAATATTTAAGGGAGGCAATATCAGGTGTTTCATTAAATGAGGAATTTACACCTGATATCTCATTTAATGGGAACTGTGCACTGAGTGATATTCCCCTCATTGACAGGCTGGTACGAAGCCATGAGATTAATATGACTGAGTCTGATTATGAGGATAATTTCAATCCTATTTTGTCAGGAAGCCAAGTAGCTTATATTGATTTGGGTAGTATACCTATTTGTATTCAAAATATGGATAGGGATTTTACATTATACAATTTTTCTAGTATCAACATTACTACTGAACATGCTAATGTATTAAGTAAAGCTCTAAGTTTTGTGCCTGCTAAAGAATCTAATTTAGCAAAAGTTCTTACCGACCTCAAACTGTATGCCTGCAAGTTAAACTTGGCCCTTTGGTTCAAACCTGAGTCTTCTAACACAATGTCCTTTGGTAATAGGGCTATAAAGAAAGCTAGCTCTTTCAACCCTTCATTGAATAACTGGCTAGCCCTTTTTGAGAAACTTTGTGAGAGAGAGATCCGGAAAACATGCTATGCCAAGTTTAATTTGGATAAAAGACACAATCTATCTTCTGCAGAGGAGTCACTCTTCAGAGGGCTGTGTAATAATAGGTCCATCAGGGTAATGAAGCCAGACAAAGGTGGGGGTATTGTTATAATGGACGTTGAGTATTACAACAGTAGGATGTTTGAACTACTGTTTTCAGATACCTACACTCAGATCTCCAAAAACTAATTAAACATAGCATATTCCAAAATTGACACCTGTCTTTATGATATGGTTATGCAAGGGCAGATTGAGAAAGATACCTATGACTACGTGCACAACCAGCATCCGATAGTAGTGGGCATCTTTGGGATACCCAAAATCCACAAACATAAGCATAACCCACCTTTGAGGCCCATAGTGGGTGCTGGGAGAAGAATGACTTTTTATATAGCCAAATATGTGGCTAGCTGACTTCAGCCTTCAGTTAGTGCAGGTACACATATTTGTAAGGATTCCTGGGATTTTCTATCCAGGCTCAATGAGCTCAAGTTTTCCAGTGATTGTATCCTGGTTACGATTGATGCCCAAAACTTATATTGAGTTATGCCCCACAAGGAGGACTTGACTGGTTGGAAAGTATTTTGTTTGATATAGGTTTATTGGACAGCAATGATACCAATATGGCCAAGACACTTATGGAACTGGTATTAGACAACAATTTTCTTTACTTCAAAGGGCAATTGTTTAGGCAAGCAAGTGGTGTGTCAATGGGTGCTTCTTGTGCCCTGAGCTTTGCCAGTCTCATCATGGCACATTGGGAAAAGCACTTTGTGTTCACCAGCCCTTTTGCCAATTGTTGGACATTCTACACCCGGTTCCTGGATGATATTTTTATCATTTGGGCTGATTCTATTACCAAATTGAATGAATTTTTAGAGTGTATCTATAGTAGTATGTACTTTCTTAAATTAACACACTCTTTTGATAATAGTAAGATGGTCTATCTGGACATTATGGTCACTAAAGTTTATGGTAGGAGTTGTTTTTGTTCCAATATCTATTGCAAGCCTACATTTTCCAGCTCCTATTTGCATTTCAATGGCTGGCATCACATGTTCCAAAAAAGTGCTGTGATGAACGGGCAATTAATCTGTCTTGCACCTATTATCTCAGATGATGCTACATTCATCACTGAGACAAACAAATTATTGGATATGTTTAGCAAAAGGGGTTACCCTATGGGGTCATTGGAAAATATCAAAGTGGAAGTATGCAATAAAAGGAACAAGGGTATTTATCAGCCCTTGCTCCAAATTCACCCTGTATCTAATCAGAATCTGATAGCTATTAAGAATGTAGGTAAGGACAATCGAACATCTAGATTTCCATTTGAATGTTCTTTAATTGTCACTTTTTCTATTAATAGTTATGACATTGTTGATGTGGTGAATATATTTTGGCTGATAGTTACAAGTGTCAATGATGGTAAGGAATTGTTTGGGAACAAACCCAATGTGGTCTTTAGGAAAGGCAGGTCTTTCAAAAACCTTCTTGAAATGAAAAAAGACCAAGATTTTTTCCAACATGCCAAATTATATGTTTAAATGTAATTATTGTAACTGTTGTCAGCATATTCTCACATTTGAATCATTTTTCATCAAACAAAAGAAATTTTCAGTGAAGAAGCATTTCAACTGTTTATCTAAGGGCATGGCCCTGTGTCAATCTTGCAAAGCTGTCTATATTGGCAAGACTATTCGCATGTTAAAGGAAAGAATCTATGAGCATCTTAATGAAATCAGGAAATGCAAGTCAAATAATGCACTTTATAGACACATTTCAACATTTCCTGACCACAACTTCAAGTTTGTGGTGATTGACTACACTGAAAGTAGTAACTGGATGACCTGACTAAGGGTTTCATCATTGAAGAACATCTGTACAAAACTAAACTCATCTGGATTTTATTGTGTGATGTCTTTACCCCCCCAGTCTCAAGGAATGTTGTTCCATCACCCCTATTTTAAAACTCAAAAGTTTGGAGGGGTGACCAGTTTTTCTTGCATCACACACATATCCAGATATGCTCATTAATCTGTCACAAGTTTTCTTTAATTTTTTATTTTTATTTTCCATTTTTACTTTTTTATTAATTTTTAATTCATCATTCATTAATATTGTTCATTCTTTAATTAGTGTTTCACATTTGATGACATAAGAATATTTTTGTTCATTGGTTGATTTTTATCACATGACTGCAAATTTCAGTATATATTGTCATGGTTCAATGTAACAGAGCAGTTCTGATGAAGTCTTGATGTAAGATGAAAGCGCTTGACTGACTTACTTTGCTTTGATTGGTCAATAAATAGTTTTTGGTGGTCATAAATTGGTCTGGTTGCGCCTGGACTCTAAGCCAATTTTTTGGGTCCTTTTTTGAGTTTCAACATTTTTGGATTAAGTATGTTTACATCTCATTGCACAGTTGTTTCATTAGCAGGTTTAGAGATCATAGCATGGTTGTTTCATTAGCATGCTTACAGATCATAGTGCAGATGTTTAATTAGTGGGCAGGATTCACGAAGGCTTGCATGGAGTGTAAGAGACGTGTAACACTCCATGCAAGCCTCGCGATCCAGGAACAGCCTGAATAAAATGACTCTTACACGGACTGGGCGTGGATATGCTAAATACCTCACTTGCAGCTGAAAGGTATGCAAATGAGGTATATTAGCGATTCATGAAGCAGAAACCAGCCCGTGTAAGAGACATTTTAGCTGCAGAAATGTACTCAGTTGACAACTGAGTACGTTTCTGCAAAAATCACAATGGAGCCATGTCAGCTCCAAATAAAGGGTGCATATGTGTCAGGCAGCATGCCAATGGCCAAATATGTGGCCATTGGCAAGGTAACCCGATGCAAATATTAAAAAAATATAATGTTTAAATGCAGCGCAGCCCCGCGCAAATGGGCTGCACTGTATAAAACATAAAAATGAAGGTTATAAACCCACAAATGTGGGTTTTATGCAATAGATGGAATGACAATGCAGGGACCAGCAGACCAAAAACAACATGGCCACCGTGTAGTGGTTGCTAAGGGGGGAAGCTGAGTCTAAGACATGTAACTAAGCATTAGTGGGCAATCTCATGTAAATGAGGGTTAGGATACTGAATCCCACAGTCACATAGCAAATGAGCACAGTCTGAGTAGTGTAAGAGATACATAAGGGGGAGGAATAGAGTAGGAGATAGGTGACATCACAGGGGGGAATGGTAGAAAGAAATGCAGTTCATTGGAGGTCAGTGTAACATGACAGATGACAGACACAGATCAGGGAAAGAGGAGTGCCACAAGATAAGCATGGGAAAGTCAAGAAATGGAAGGTGTACACTGTTACCTACACCAAAGTTTCTTGCTGGTCGTGCATGCACACGTGTGCGCACCATGAAGCGCGAGTAGGGCAGTGTGCATGCGTGTAAGGCAGACTGAGCATGTGGGAGCCTGTTGGCAGACTTGTAAGACTGTTTGCGCTAGTGTGCGTGCGTTTTAACCCGAATAGGCAGATCCTGAACTGTGTAAGCATGAGTGCGCACATGTAAGCCACTGTGAGTGTGTTTCTGCTGGTATGCACGCTGCTCCCCCCTGAGGAAACAGAAAGGAAAAAGGAAGCAACAGAATTAGTAGGAAGCTAGCAGGGAATACTGCTGGAGCTAGCAGGTGAAAACAATTAGAAGCAGGCAATTACACAGGCAGAATAGTAGCCCAGCCCAGCACTTAAAACTCTGCAAACAGCAGTGCAGGATGTTTCTCACAAGAGACACTGCAAGACAGGAGTAAGCTATTAGAACTAAAAACTGAAAAAGCTGAACTCAGAGCAGAAATGTTAGGGGCTGCCATAGCTGTCATAATGAGTCATAGGCGACTTGCTGAGGGTGGTGACAATGCAGATGGTGCCAGACAACCCACAGTGAGGAGATGGAGAAGAGTGTACAGGCCCAGGGTCACCTACCACAGGTTACATGAGCTGGAGATAGTAGAGCGCTATAGAGCAGACAGAGAGCTCCTGCAGCAAATAGTTGAGCTGTGCAGGCCATGCCTCACACACATAACCAACAGAGGGGAACCCATCCCAGAGGAAACCAAGGTATGTGTTGGCCTAAGAATACTAGCAACAGGTACCTTCCAAAGACCAACTGGTGATATGATGGGGATATCACAGGCATCAGCCTCCAGGGTACTGCACCAGTTCCTGGATGCCATGTCAGCACATGTCGGTGATCATGTATATTCCCCCAATGCCCGTGAGGTATTGGCCAGCAATATGTGTCTCTTTCAGCAAATAGCGGAATACCCTGACGTAGTGGGTGCAATAGACTGCATGCACATATGCATCAAAGCACCAGCCGGTGAGCAGGGTAGGGCCTACATTAACCGCAAGGGATTCCCCTCCATCAACTGCCAGGTCGTGTGTGATGCCCAGGGCATAATAATGAATGTGTGTGCTGGCTGCCCTGGGAGCTACCATGATTCCCACATCTGGCATTTGACGCAGCTATACCAGACATTTGCCAATGGGGACATCCCACACGGACACCTAGTGGGGGATGCAGGTTATGCACTGGAGCCATGGCTGATGACATCCATCAGAAACACACACACACATCTGAACAGGAACGTCATAATGAGGCACATGCACAAACACGTAATGTAATAGAGCGTATGTTTGGGCTGCTCAAGTCATGGTTCCGGTGTCTGGACACATCTGGTGGAGCCTTGCAGTACTCACCAACTACATGTACCCAAATTGTCATGGTATGTGCTATGCTACATAATATGATCTTGCGAAAACAGCTGCAGCAGGACCAGCATAGGGCTGGGCCAAACAGCCCCCCACCATTGCCAAGGCCATCACAGGCAGAGCATGACTCAGAGAAGGAACAACCTGAGCCTGCCCCAGTAGGCAGAAAGAGGCATGCCCAGTATGCCCTGGCCTTGGCAAAGAGGCAACGCACAGCACATACACTGGCTCAGTAGGAACCCTGGGAATGATACCCCCTCTGACTCACTCAAATAATAACAGGGATGCCTAAAATGACATGACCTGCTCACAAACATGTACAGGGAGTGTAATATGTGCATCCAACAGAGGCAGCCCTGCAGCACCACCTGAGGTATGAATGCCATGTGCTAAGTAATGTAACACCATGTACTATATGCACACCTGAGGACCCTGACTAACATCCACCCTCACCAAGCATGAAGCCACAAAATGACGATGGGATTATCAATTGCAATAACTGGCTGAAGTAATGCAGTTAGTCAAAGGGGAGCCAATGTGTTTCAGCCTGGGAAGACATGCTGAGCATGACATGATGCACCACCTGCTAGGGGTGGCGTGCACCTATCAGTCCAGGCCCCATGGATACTGGCAAAGGCTGTCAATACCCACAGCATGCCCTGAATAGGTAAGTCTCAAAACACAAACCCACCTTCATAGGTACCACAAGGGATAGGAACCTAGATGTAATGCTACCCAATGCCAGAAGTCTAAACAGCAAGATGCATGCAGTGTAAACACACACAGTATGGAGAATGTTGATATCAGTCCTGTAATAGAAAACTGGGTCAAGGCTCACATCAGCACCCTAACACTACCAGGTTACACCTCATACTGTGCTGTACAGCCGCAAAACATGGAACAAGCTACAAAAGGAGGGTGACTAGCAATAAATGTCAAGGATAACCACACCCCATGTTGGTACCACAACAAGAAGCAGCATGGATTAGCCATGGTCAAATACCAATGGCTAAAACTGCCTCCCAGTATATAGCCTGCTGCAGACTACTGTCCTAATACCAGGAACTGCACCTGGCCTATGTTGGAATACATGAATATATCAAGCCCCCCAAACCACATTATATTGCTTGACTGAAAATACCCAGACATACACTGGGAGCATTATACTAGCACCAACACAGTAGGAGAAAAGTACCCAGAATCCATAAACCAAAATGCCCAGGAACAACGTACCACTCCCACAAGAGGGTTAAGCATACTGGATGTGATAATCAGCAACATGTGTACCTGATGGCAAGATGAGAAGTGTATCCCTCACTGGCAAGACCAGACCATAGAGTAATCACACTGGATATATACATCCTGACCACAGTCCCTGGCCAGAAAACCACAGTGAAAAACATGTGTAAAGCATAGGTTGCACCCCTCCAAACCGATGTGGAATCCACGAAAGGCCCTGTGCAGGTGCAGAATATGGGACACACCGCAGAACATGTTATACAGGCATTCCATGAACACAGCCAGGAATGCTTGGATTATGCAATCACAAATAAGAACAAGACACAATGCCATACACACAGGCATCTGGCATGCTGGACTCCAGCCATTACCAAACCATGCAAGAGAATGAGGAAGCTACTACATGATAGAGCAAACATAAAAAGGGAAGTAATCACTGATCAGTAGTATGGCAATAAAATATGTCCACACATACAATCCACTAAGGCCAGCCACAACAAGTAGAATCTGTGAATCCAGAGGCAATGTGACACCTGCCCCAAGTACACAGAAATCCCACAACTCCCCCAATAAATACAAATATATGTGAGAGATGCAACCATTTATCCAAACCGAAGGCTGAGCTCCCCCAACTCAGTACTGTCAAAACTAGTCAGGAGGAGAAGGTAACCACATACACCACAAACCCAGTCCCACATAGACCTATCACAACTGTAAACCAAACACATAAACACAGAAAAACATTCTCAGAGGCCCTAATTAGAAACACACCGCACCAACAGAGGCCTCCAAAGCAGATCCCAAGCAACCACAACCTCCAAACAGCACATGCAACACATAGTACACAAAGCTGGTGTGCCAAACAGTTACAGGCCAGAAGGAGAAACAACATGCCTGATACAGTTGTAATATGTGTCTGTATAGGCAGACACACTGCTGTCCCACTCACCAGACTGAACAAGGGAAAGGGTACAGTAAGCTGCCTGTAGGCTGCCACAATATGCCACATAACACAAGTACGCAGGTCACCCCAAAGCAAGCAGAAATATGATGCACTCATTGTCCATGCTGGTGTGAATGACCTGAGATGTACCTCCCTGGACTACATGAAAAGAGACATGGATGAGATCTCTGAGTATGTACTCCAGGCCGGTATGACACTGGCCGTTTGCAGCATCCAACCCTCACCAAGAATGATGCCACAGTACAAACACAGAATGATCAGCTTTAACAGGTGGCACAGTTACAGCTGTCAGTCCAAGAGGGTCTAATGTCTGTCTGTTTGAGATGTCATGTATGACAAGCCATGCTGCTGTTCCAGGGATGGCTTGCACCTGTTACCCCTGGGTGACTGGATACTGGATGAGGCCTTTGCCACCTCCATAGAGCCGTATGTAGGCAAGGCCAAAAAGACTAACCCACCACCCTAGAAAACATAAGTGGTAAGAAACATAAGGGTAATGCTGACCAATACCAGATGTGTAAACTGCAATATACATGCACCTGAGGCACTTCCCAGTATGGAGAACATCGATGTCTGTGCAGTGACAGAAGCCTGCTGCAAGCCTACTGATAGCACACCAGCACTACCAGGTTATACCACATATCATGCGTTATGGCCCTAACACCTGGACCAAAACATCAAAGGAGGGGGAGTATCCATATGCAGCACAGACACCCATACGGCCAGGTAACTGACAATGCACAAAGCAGCGGAGACCACCCATGTGCACCTAAGTGTAGTCAAAACTGCTGTACAGTCTGTAGCATGCGACAGACCACACTCTCACACACAAGAACCCCACCCAGACATCCTGAAGACACTGGACAGTATGAATGTCCCACCAAATACCAGACAAGGTACTCACAAATTACCACATAGGTGGTAAACCATTATGTATGCAAGGAGTAATCAGGGACCTAGGGACACAAGTCGACAGTAACCTGTCATGTGACACTCACAATGCTAATGTGGCTAGGAAGACTGTCTATATTGGACACCGTATCATGAAAGGATTCACATCTACATCAACAGAGGTCACTGTGCCCCTGTATTGTTCCCTTATCAGACCCATAATCTAGTACAATGACTCATATGGGATGTACCGTACCTGACACCTGCAGTGGTTAGGAAGACCTCAAAGGTACCCCACCAAGAGGATAAAGGGTGTCAAATATATGTCATATGCTGCCTGGCTGTAGACACCCCAGCTGAATGCAGTCACAGACTGCCTACACAGAGGCATTGTATGTCTGTTGTACAAGGCCATGTCCAACACAGGAGTAATGGACATGCTCCACCACAGGAAATCAAAGCCATTGGAGCTGTGAGAGTGACAGATGTCAGCCTCAACACATAATGAAATAGGATGTGCTGGAGGGACAGATACATAACCCAGAGGCTCCCCACACCTAGAAACAGGATCCCAATCCATGTTAGGCAGAGCCCCTCACTGACACCCCTCAACAGGAATATTGCCAAGTGGATGGATGATCATACATGTACACTGGGGGTCTTCACTGTGTCATGTCCAGACAGAGGCACAGTAAAGAAAATCATAAATGGCCATAATAGTCACATAGCAAGGGGCAGCGAAAGACACACACACTCTGGCTAGGCTTACTAATGCCCTAGGGTGGATAGCCTAGTATGAACCTATGAACCTATGAAGATACAAATTGTACAGGACACTAAGGATAATCACAAGGCTTACTTAACTGATGGTAGGAACCATGTTGGGAATTCACAGATATGCTCCGAATCACACAGATATTACAAACAACATACCAAACACACACACATATTGCCAACATACAACCTGACAGGTTCAGTGCAACCCCCCTCAGAATGCAAAATATCTATCCCAGCAGACTGCTGGTCCCTTGACATTGCAGATGCTGAGGTAACAGCCATCATCTGCAAAGCAAAACACACAGCAGCAAAGGTATGTGATGGTGTCCTGGGCTGAGGCCAACATGGACTCCAAGAATAATGGAATGCCAAATCACACTACTGCCCAATGTCAGCCTTACCACAGGATATGTACCCAAAGAGCAGTGTACAACAACAGTGGTCCTTCACAACAAAGGTGTTGCCTGAATGGATACTGCAAACCACCACCCCAGGATCCTGACAAGCTTGGTCTGCACAGCTATGGAAAGGATCAGTATGTACCGCAGACATAAAGCTATCGTGGACCTACTGACACCGGACCCTACCCAGTGTGGCTGTTGTAACTGCAGATCCTGCCCCTAAACATGTTTGACCCATTTGAAACAGTCATTAAGGTCATTGATGAGGGCAATGTGGTCCACACAGCGTAGCTGGACCGTGCATATGCTTCCAGACAATACCCTACGAGTTCAGTATGGATATGTTCACCAGCTTAAATATAAACCCATATGTCAGTAGAGGGCTGCAAACCAGACCAAGGACAGAACTGACATGGTCAGACATGCTGCATCCATGTCAGACTACAAAGCAGATATGAGTGGCATCCCACAAGGCTTGGTCCTGGGACCTCCCCCGTTCCGTATATATGTCCCATAGGTACAGGCCAACATGGAAGGACTGTGACTGAACATGTATGCAGAGGAGTACAAACTGCCCACCATATCCGACCCCAGCTGACACAAGCAACCCACAAAAGGGCCACATAGAAACAGACAACTGGAGCCATAGCCATGTCAGCAAGCTAATTGCAGAACTGTGTATAGACAACCACCGTGGATATACAGTAAGTGCCCACAAATTACCACACAGGTGTTAACCCATTACATACCTAACATGTAATGAGAGACCTGGGGACACAAGGTGATAGATATCCTGTATTGGACAAACATGTGGCTGTAGTGTTCGCAGAAACATACCATATACCCACCCAATTATGAAGGTTGTCAGATGTAGATAAGGGGAGGTCACTGTGGCTCTGCAGTCATCCTTCATCAGCATCACAATTGACTACAATAGCCCCTGTGGGATATACCTCAGCAGACACCTCCATCAACTGTAAAGTCCACAACAGTACCCCACCAGGAGTAGCAAAGAGCATGAACAGATGCCATGTGTTGCCTGAGTAAACAAACTGCAGCTCCACACACTGCCATACTGCCCACCCAGAGGCAAGTTGTGCCTGATGTATGAAGCCATGTCCAAGCTGGAATCAATGAACATGCTGCACCTTGTACAATCTGAATGGCAGTGAGCTATGCACATGAGAGACCTGAACCCCAGTGCTGACATACATAGGACAAGCTGTACAGAATGATCCATAACACAGAAGGCACCCCCACTCTTGAGTAAACTCCCAGTACAGGTTAGCCAGAGAGTCACCTATCGACACCCCTCAAGAGGAATCCTGATGAGTGGATGGGAGATGCTAGGTTAACCCTGGGTATCACTGTTATGTCAGAGGTGGACGGAGGCACAGTATACTAACCATGACATATGTCATGGCAAACTCCAGTTACAATGTGTGTTGAAGGACAAACACACTCTGTGACTAGCATCAGAAATGGCCTAGGGAACATCGCTAGTGTTTGCCAATGTCCACCTATGTTGTGGAATACACTACCAATGTTGGACAAGCCTGGTGTAGGTAGTCCATATCTGAACATAATGCAACATGGTCATATGTGCACAACTGGCCCCTACACAGTCTGTTGTGCTCACTATGAAGATGTCAAGCAGTGATAGGACTAAAGCCCAGGATACTGTCCACCACAGTGAAAGTACTGAACCAGTACACTATACGGTACTACAGTGTTAGGTCATTATGAAAGGATGTTGACAACTGTATGCAAAGTATCCCATGCAATCCCTGCAGGCACAGTATAATCCCTGTTGTGGCAGACACGAAGCAGTTGGCCAGTTAGTACACAACATGACACCCAACACACAACCATAAACGTGAGATATTGTTGAAGTTCACACACACCCAAATATGTGGTGGACTTCAGAGTTCAACATATGGAAAGCTCACACTGGGCATGCTCGCACACTTTGATAAATGAGGCATATGTCAGACAACATGC
The DNA here is from genome assembly GCF_019279795.1 of Protopterus annectens. Taxonomy (NCBI): domain Eukaryota; kingdom Metazoa; phylum Chordata; order Ceratodontiformes; family Protopteridae; genus Protopterus; species Protopterus annectens. The sequence goes on from NC_056749.1 coordinate 84,230,038, forward strand.
CATGGAAAGGCTGAACTGGGCATGCTCACACACTTAGGCCATATCTCTGTTTAGCAGTTGGCCACACATATCTGGTATTTGTACGTGCCATTCCAGGTACCAACCACAACACAGCAATCTGCCCAGTGCACACAGTAAATGACTACAGAGACATAAGTGATATAGTGGATCGCCCTCATATTCAAACATCTTCCACAGATACACAAGTTGTTCATAGGAACAGGGAATGCTATGGCAATAAAGACCTGCAAACAGTCTAACAGCACAACAGATATTGTGCATCTGACAACTGAACATATGGGTGTAGAGGTCAATACTAGGGTTGTTGCCCTAGGGAATGACAGCTTAGCCAGAGTGTGCTTGCCATCTGCATCCCCAGTACAGTAGGCTACTGTGCCACTGTAAAGTAGGTCACATAAGGCAACGTGTGAGGCTAGTGAGCTGTGCTTCTGTCAAGCAGGGGCACAGTGGAGATCCCAGGGTTTGAATGTGCTAAGCCACAGCCATGTTGTTGGTGTGTGCTGGAAGAGGGTTGCTGAGGACCTCTAACAGTAAGTGGGCATCAATAACAGACTGAGGGGAGCCCTATCTGCATTGTCTGGACAATTCCACTGTCAAAACTGTGTTGTGATGATTATGTGGGAATGAAGTGTCATGCCGGTACTGTTCACAGATGTCCACCCTCTGTGGGCTACAGCTCTGCAATGTATTAGCTCACTCTGTCTGTTGGACGGCTCATATATGGCTGGTGTACACCTGACAGGTGTCTTGTTGTGGAGCAGTCATGGGTATATGTGGGATAGCATGATCAATGCAAACCTTACACATGCTCATAGAATGCAATTGTCAAGGATTATGCAGAGTGGCCAGTATAGTCCCCAGCATGGGTCCTTTGAAGTCGTCCACCCCAGTCTTCACAAGTGTAGAGTCTGCTTGTGCTAAATACAGTTTGTTTGCAGTGACAACCTTGCCTGGGGGTGGGGATGGGATATGGATGTCCAGGGAAAGGTGGGTATGGTCAGATATCAACAATGGTGGTCTACCTCTGGTGTGGAACAGTGAGTACCCATGTTGCAGATGGTCAGGTGCAATATGTATTCCCCCATGTGGCTGTGGTGAGTGGTTCTGCCATAGCACATGGACCCACAAATTGTAGTGGCTGTAGGGTAAAGTGGTAGAGGCCTGAGTAGTTCCCACACACAATATGCCTGTACCTGATGTTAACAACTGGAATGGTGTATGTGAACACCTGCATATCCCGGCACTGTTCCCATTGAAGCAAAGTGTGTGTCCTGGATGTGGGAGTGGTGTTCTGGACTGGTTGTGTTGTGTGTTACAGGTCCTGTGGTCACGAAACATGGTATAGAACATAACCTGCCAGTGCGATGTGCATATCTGACCCAGATGTAGGTGGCTGCAAATGCATATATATGCTATCCCCCACCTGACAGGTAGTACTAGATGTACATACCTCTGTAGAAATAAAGATGTCAGCACCCTATAAATACTGCAGGTGCAGACCAGATGCCCAGTAATTTGGTTAGTGCGCTCTGCTAATGTGTCTCCTTCAAGTGTCATAATATAGGTAGGTAGGAGTTTGAACCATGCAAATGCTCAGTGTGTGTGTGTGTGTGTGTGTGTGTGTGTGTGTGAGTGTGTGTGTGTGGGGTTGATGTGTGTGCAAGTCTGTGTGAGGGAAATGTCCCTTTTGGCAACTGTGAAAGCACTGTACAGGATGCACATTCCCCTATCTAAGCACGGATGATGTCAGCACCCTATAAGTACATCAGGAGAAGGGAACCCTCCGAGTAATGTGAATAGCGCGCTCTGCTAATGCATCTGTCACGAGTGTCATAACATAGTTAGGTAGGGGTTTGAATCCTGCAACTGCCCAGTGTGTGTGGAGGGGGGTTAGTGTGTGTGCAAGTCTGTGTGAGGGAGATGTCCCTTTTGGCAACTGTGAAAACACTCTACAGGATGCACATTCCCCTATCTAAGCACTGACGATGTCAGCACCCTATAAGTACAGCAGGAGAAGAGAACCCTCCCAATAATGCGAATAGCGTGCTCCGCTAATGCGTCTGTCACGAGTGTCGTAACATAGTTAGGTAGGGGTTTGAATCCTACAATTGCCCAGTGTGTATGGAGGGGGGTTAGGGTGTGTGCAAGTCTGTGTGAGGAAGATGTCCCTTTTGGCAACTGTGAAAGCACTCTACAGGATGCACATTCCCCTATCTAAGCACTGATGATGTCAGCACCCTATAAGTACAGCAGGAGAAGGGAACCCTCCCAGTAATGTGAATAGCGCGCTCTGCTAATGTGTCTGTCACAAGTGTCATAACATAGTTAGGTAGGGGCTTGAATCCTGCAGCTGCCCAGTGTGTGTGGAGGGGGGTTAGTGTGTGTGCAAGTCTGTGTGAGAGAGCTGCCCCTTTTGGCAACTGTGAAAGCACTCTACAGGATGCACATTCTCCTATGTAAGCACGGATGATGTCAGCACCCTATAAGTACAGCAGGAGAAGGGAAACCTCCCGGTAATTCAAATAGCCCACTCTGCTAATAAGTCTCTCTCAAGTGTCATAACATAGTTAGGTAGGAGTTTGAAACCTGCAAGTGTGTGTGTTTGGATGTGGGCAGTTTGTGTGTGTGCAATTCTGTATGAAAGAACAATGAAAGTTCAAACAACTGATTGTGCTTTTTGCAATCAGGAGATCACACTACATGATGCACATTACCCTTTCCAAACACTGATGATGTCAGCACCCTATACATACAGCTGGAGAAGGGACACTTCCCAGTAATCTGAATAGCGCACTCTGCTAATGCATCTTTCTCAAGTGTCATAACATAGTTAGGTAGGAGTTTGAAACCTGCAAGTGTGTGTGTGTGTTTGGATGTGGGGAGTTTGTGTGTGTGCAATTCTGTATGAAAACATGTGATTTTTGGCAATTAGGAGATCACACTACATGATGCACATTACCCTTTCCAAACACTGATGATGTCAGCACCCTATAAGTACAGCCGGAGAAGAGGAACCTCCTAGTAATCCGAATAGTGCGCTTCACTAATGCGTCTTTCTCACGTGTCATGACATAGTTAGGTAGGGGTATGAATCCTGCAAATGGCAAACGTGTCTGTGTGTGTGGGGGTAGTAGGGTGTGTGTAATTGCAAGTGTGAGAGAACAGATACTTTTGGCAAATACTACAATACACCAGATGCTGCATATTCCCCCAGTAAACACAGGGGATGTCACCACACTAACAGTACAAACAGGGCTACTTGGCCAGTAATGCCAATAGTGCGCTCCACTACTGGGTCTATTACCATTGTCAGAGCACAAATAGATATGTTTTGGAAACCCACAACTGCCACGTGTGGTTGTGTCACACAATATGACCTTGTGTGGGTCTTTGTGCATAACAATGCATGCCATTGCCTAAACAAGCAATGGCAATGCACACATGATGTATGTGTGTGACACATACACATAAATACCTGCAGTAGTTACCATGTCTGACACGTGCCTCTAGTGGATAAATGGTATTTGCAATGCATAACAATATGACTGTGTCTTACTGTGCAGGGGCCGCATGCGGTATGTCTTTATACAGTGTGGGTTGTATATGGTAAAATACCTACAGCAGGGGATACACATCTGGTCTGGGCCATATAGTCTACATGTAGTCGATGAACAGGTGCTGCATGTTACCACCTGTTGTGGGAGTGGTAACATGTTATTCCACTGCAATTCAGTGACCACATGCTGGGAACCTTTCAGCTAGTGTGTTGTAGCTACAGTAATGCTCACACACAATGTTTGGCTGGATGCAGTCCAGCCATATTAAGACATTTCTTGAGACTGTCATATTGCCAGTGTTGTTATGGAGGATAGGTGGGTTTCCTGTGTATGGGAGGGTTGTGTGTGCCAGGCTATGAACCAGAAGGCAGTCCAACACACTGTCAGCTGCTCATGAATAGGCCCTGATGCTTTGTGCTGTGCCAACAACCTGGAGGTGTGTGTATCTGTGGTGCCTTGGGATACCACCTCCCTGTCCATGTGTGTTATATGTGTAGGGGACGACAGGCATGGTATGAGGTATAACCTGGCAGTGATGGGTTGCACCTGTGAGCCGTGACTCAGGACTCTGGCACTGCACAGACATTGCAGTTCACCGTGCTGAGGACATTGTCCAGTGCATGCATCTTGCGGTGTACACTGCTGGTGTTGTGTAGCATCACTGTTAGTGTCCTATCCTGTGTGATACCCATGGAGGTGGCTATGTAATCTGTGTCCTGCAGCAAAAGGCACTATGTGTGTATCAAGGGGCTTCATCAATATACAATGGCCCATGGGTGTCACGTGCAAGCTGCCCCTCGCAAATCATTGTGGCTTCCCTAGCATGTAAGCACACGTTGACAGCCAGTGGATACCCTATGAATGACATTGGAGATTGAGCAGAATGTAGACATAGAACACCCTTCCTACATATAGTGGTAGCATACACGGTGAGGGTATGATGGCAAGCACGATCAGGCTCATACTGGCCCTTGCCACATGCTGAGAGATCCCTTCTATGTTCCCTATCATGTAGTCCAGGGAGGTATGTCTCAGATCATCCATAGTGGCATGGTCAATGACTGAGTCATATGTGTCCATGCCTCTGACTGACCTGTATGCATGTGTTTTGTGGTGGACCATAGTGCCCCACAGGCATATCACTGTGACCTTCGCCATGTACAGCCTGTTGAGCGGGACCCCACTGCAGCGGCCAAGATAGGTACCTGATACATCTGTAGCAGGTGTGTTGTGTAGCCCTACAGGCTGTGAGTGTGTGGCACACAGGATGTGTGTGCTATGTGTGGCATGTGCTCTGTTTTGACATAACATATGCCTGTGTGCCAGCTGCGGAGGTATGTGATGCTCAGTCAGGATGCTATTCTGAGTCTCCAAGTATGCCCCAGTGTGTTCAGATTGCTGTCAGTGTGGGTCTATGTCAGACTGGTGTTGTAGTCACTGTAGTATGTCATGCTTCCTAACAGGGTATGGCATTACTGGGTTCAGAGTGTTCAGTCCCCAGATTGGCTATGTGGTGGCATCCCACACATGTGTTGTACGTTCCTGGCCAGGGGTGAGGGTTGACTGCATACATGTGGCAGCTGTGACATTGCCACATGACTCACATAAACCACAACTGGACCATAGAGGTGATTCACAGGTTACCTTTGCACATGCTACCATAGTAGTGTGATTGCCATGGTGATTACCAACACATAGGGCCAATGGGGAACAACATATGGTGTGTATGTGTGGGTGTACTGCTACTGATTTCAAAGCACTGGCATATATGACTGCACACGTGGGTAAATGCCAGGTAAGTCATGTGCAATGTGTCACAGGCAACGTACATGCGAACAGGACAGACAGTGACATTCTGTCATGTGTAAACTTGACATATGTATAGTACGCTATGCAGATGTCACTAGGAGTCCACAGAAGCACTGTAACTCTGCATTGCAGGTGGAAGCAGTGTTCCAGGGAACCCCAAGCGAACATGCATGCAAACAAAGCTACAGTAAGCAGGCCTGGAAGTAGTCCATTGTACAACAAAGAAGGGGTAACACTAACAGTAGGTAACAGTGCAAATATGTAGGCACTATCAACATGTACCCAGGAATGCACAGCTCAGATGTCCATGGTAGAACTGATATAAAGTCATAGTTAATTGTGATTTGGATTACATTGGTACTGCACACATATCGACATGCGCAAACATCCACATTGCATTGTCGTTGTGGGCAACTTGCCACCATTACTGTACATGTCCATCATTGCGTATCACTACTTGCATTAGCTTCCCCTGTGCTACCCATGTATGTGGCTATCTGTTGACATCCTTATGCAATAATGTGCAGCTGTTACACTTTGGTATGTACTATGGGTGTAGATAACAATTCAGGACAGTTATACGGTTACTGCATCAGGCATGCTGGGATATACACACAGTCATATCAGCACACTGTACTGTTACCAACATGATACTACTAATACACTTCTATGTAGTCACCCTGTGCATCAGCAATGTGTTTACCTGTTCCTGCACTGATGTTGGAGATTGCAGGAGGTGGCACAGTTTCATCATATGCACAGGGTGTGAATTAGGTATGCCTGAGTCTGCCACTGATACCACCAATTGACATGTGTGTGTATGTGTGTTGGTGAGGGACAGCAGTACAGGGTGGGGCACTGTTGGTGCAGTGTGTGCGTGTATGTGGTAGCCCTAGGTGTTAACATTTGCATGTGTGTATGCATGCACACAGTTCCACCTCATGGCTGCCATATACAGGAGTTTGTGGACAGCCACAGACTGCACCTGGCAGGTCATACAGATCAGTGTCTGTGGGCACAGACATGGTACCTGTGCCTGGCAGGGGTGCTACGGACCGTATCCGGTACTAAGCCAGACTGGGTACTGTCATCAGAAGCGGGACTGTGTTGACTGGACACAGGTCCGTGTTGGGACTGTCCAGAGCCACGTGCACATGGTCTCCTGGGGTGATCTGATGACAGCACAGACCCAGCATTGCTGGGGCTGCTGATGGCACTATGGGGGCATCCGTGGGCCTGTTGTCATCCACACTGACTGCCAGCTGCTGCTGTTGCTGGCATATGGCCATGTCGACGCCGCAACCGCCCACCATTGCCCTGGCTCATGGACATGTGGTTGTGGAACTGCTGTAATATGTCCCCACAATGTCTGTCTATGACATCAGTAAAATTACAGATAGCATCCGTGATGTCACGCATACTGTCAGTCATGGCTGTGCGACATGCTCTCAGCTCCCTCAGACCCTGTCTGGTGTACCTTTCCATATGCGACTGTGCCTGCATGACAGCCCAAAACATAGCTGAGGTTGACAGACCTCTTTGGGCACATCTGCCAGAGGCAGTATGCCCACAGATGCTCCCACGAGAACCCATGGGCAACTGTCTGTGTGGTACCATCGCAGGACCCTGCCCATGGCTGCTGTGTGGGGAAGCATGTGCCACAGATACCACATTGCCCTGGTCAATGCCCACTGTATCCTGTCCATCACCTAGGGACAATGGTGACATAGGATGTACTGGCAGGATGACTGTGTGCAATGATGGGGTTGACAGCTGTGTACTGTCAATTGGCTGACCAATGACAGACCCTGACACACCTTCCTGTGCCATTACACAGATATCATCATTATCAGTACCTGTGGCACCAGATTCAGGTTCCCTGCTGCAGGACACCAGAGCAGCACCAGAACCTGTAGGAGGAAGACAGGAAACACAGTTTACAATGTCTACACAATGTTACCAGTGATGCACTTATGCACACATGCACACATGCACACGTGGACACATGCACACATGGACACAGGCACACATGCACACATGCACACATGCGCACGTGCACACATGCACACATGCACACATGCACACATGCACACATGGACACATGCACACATGCACACCCTGCAGTATACACACAGAGCACTACTGAGTTACACTAGTATTACTAGCACTATCAGGACTATTATAGGTATTGTTAAAACACAATCACCAGCATGGATGGGCTGCCTTGCTGTAACAAAAGAGGGACCTGCAAAAATGAGGAGATTAATGTCAGTGGGCACAACTGTGCCATTGATACTGCATATGATACAGTGCAGTAGTACACCAGTTGCCTTTCACACGTCAGCTGCTGATATTGCCAATATCACACCTGCACAATTACATACTATGTTGACAGCTACATACCATGGACACACCTTACACATGCATGAACTAACAATGTATAGAACAGTCAAGTGTGCATATGGCATATTACCTGCACGCTCCATGTCGTGCTGCTGTGTGGATCCAGCCTCCATCATGATGCAGGTGTATTGCTATTGATGTTCCGGGGCTGGAGCCACAACACTTAGGAGTAGCCCCTCCAGTCTGGTGAGGGGGGATGTGTGGCCACCCCACCTCCTGTGGCAACCTGTTGCCTGTGGATATCCGACGCATGCTGACGGACATTTCTGATTAAATCACTGCAGTGATGTCGTACCTGCTCATATGTCCTATTATGCCTGCCAATGTCATTTACCCTACGGACAATGTCTTGCCACAGTGCAGCCCTCTCCTGCTGATTCTGGCTGGTGTGGGAAAACAGTATGTCATAATCCTGCACCAGGCTCTGGTGTATCTCCTCATCTTCTGCTGCAGAGTAGGCAGGATTATGCTGATGCGCCATGTCCCTGGAAGAGAACACAAACAGGATATCAGCAGACTATGTCAGCAATATATGGCACACATACTATACATGATACTCAACTGTAGTGATATACTACTACTCCCATATGTAGCATGTGGTGTGTCTCTTGGTGGATACACAAGTACATGGCCAGATATCAGTGCTCAGCCAACACCTGTGCAACAATACCTGCCACATTCCATACAACATAGTAGCATGCCCCATCGGTCAGCACACTGCGACGGTTCCAATGCACAACCTCACTCTGGGGGTTCATACCAAGGTACTGTATGTGGAGCACCATCCACTAGTGTGATCTGGACACAATTTACTCGGCCTGGATATACATATCCCACCACCACCACCACCAGCACAGTAGACTACTTTGATATGTATGTGATTAGACAGTTATTCACTTGTTAGGACTGAGATGGTATCCATGCAACCCACTGGGCCAGTGGAAGCCACAACCCACACTGCTGACTCCTTTGCGAATGCTTTCCACGGACATCCCAAAGATTGCATGGAACATGCACACACATTTCTAACCCAGACCCTATGCACAAAGGTTAGGCATCCTGTCTGGTGGACCCCAGCCAAAGGCAGATTGTATAACGATAGAAGGAGGCTACTGCAGGACAGAGCAGATTCACATTAAGGGAAGGCATCTGTGGTCAGCACTGGTAATAAACTACGGTCTCTCATAACAACATCCACAGCCTACTCTGGGAGGGGAATGGCCACGGACACTATAGATAACCACAAGGCCTTCTTCAGTTATGTTACACATATGGACCAAATGCCTCAGATATGCTCTGAGTTACTACACACCTACTTAACATTCACCGAACACACAGATATTGGTAACATTCTTGCAGACAGGTTCGGTGCACATATCCCCCCCCTTCTCCCCCACACTTAGAAATACTTATCACAGCTGAATGTAACCTCCCTATCATCTCACATGTCCAGGTGAGGGTCAACCTCAGCAAAGCAGAACACACAGCATCAATGTGACCTGATGGTATCCCTGGATGTGTGCTACGTGAACTCCAAGAGGACATGCAACCGCATATAAGACTGATATTTAACCTTGGTCGTACTACGGGATATGTACCTGAACACTGTCCTACAGCAAAAGTGGTCCCACTCCACTAAGGAGGCACCTCTACTGACCCTGGGAACTACCGCACCATAAGCTTAACCAGCCTGGTCTGCAAAGCTATGGAATGATTCAGTATGGGACACATATACAGCAATATTGGGTACCTGCAGACACTTGTTCCCGGCCAATTTGCCTTTGTGATGGGCTGATCCTGCCTTTTGAGCCTGGTTGACCTTTCAAAACATTCACTACAGCCATTGATGAGGGCAACGCAATCCATACAGCCTACCTGGACTTGCCTAAGGCCTTCAACACAGTACTCCACTCAGGCATCATAGACAAGCTCATTAGCTTACATGTTACTACATATGTCACATGATGGGTTGCACACTGGTCGACATACAGAATCCATAATATCGATATTGTAGGAGCCATGTCAGACTCAATGCCAGTCACATGTGGTATCCCACAGGCCTCTGTCCTAGGACGCCTCTTGTTTGGCATTTATTTCTCAGATGTAAAAGCAAACATGTGCGGGTTGTGGATGACAAAGTTCCCAGATGACTGCTAACTAAGCGCCATAGTCGTTACACCAGCTGACACACACATCCTACAGACAGGCCTCACTGCAATGGGAAACTGGTGCCAGGATCATGGCCTAACACTGAATGATAGTCATCCCCTTTGGGTGGAACTACGTGCACACAACATATCACATGGACATACCTATAGATACAGACCTATGACACATATGGAGGGTTCACAGTATGCAGACTATTAACCTGTTACTTTACATTACCTGTGTTTGTTGCAGCTGGTTGCATTACCGCTACTACAGCTTCCTGCTGTTGCTGGCATGGCTTGGTACTGTCACTGCTGACAGCTTCAACTCAGTTTGTGTACCGTGTGTTGTTGTTTGTGTTCTTATTTTTTTTTCTCTCTCTCTCTCTCTCTCTCTCTCTCTGTCTGCCTCCAGACAGTGCAATGAACGTATTGCATGTGTGGAGTGTGAGTACAGGATGCTTTTGTAGGTATCTGCATAAGTCCATGTGATGGCCTCTGCACCAATTGTAAGCCAGCATTTGCTAATTGCATGCAGCCAGTTGTGTACTGATTGCAGTTCTCACTGTGATTTCAGGACAGTGCTATAAAAGGGTATGTGAGATAGGCATTGCTCTTTCAGATTGTAAGTGGGGACCATGCTGGTATGCTGTGGACACTGTTCTGTGAGTGTAAAGGTTAGTATCTCTCTCATGATTCAGACTGTGTTGTAGATTCACATTTCTCCATTCCTCTCTCCTGTTTCCTGTAGTAAGTGTGTATGTACACTGACACCTACAGCTATATCTATATATATATATATATATATATATATATATATATATATATATGTAAATATATATACATTTATATATGTACATTAACTGACATTATTACCTACTAGCTACCAACTAGCATGGCTGTTTCTGTTCACACACTACTATTATGGAAATCCACTAGTTTTGACAGTAAGTATAAATGACATGCTTTGTGTACTATACATCCTATATTCCCTTTACATTCATTCCTACTATAACATGATATATTTATTTTAGCACAATGTTCTTGTATAAGAGTCATGGCTTAGTGGTAGGTTATGCAGACTACTGTTTCCTGGGTTCGGGACTGACAGTGGGATATTCTTTTGCTTTTGAACTGACTACAGGACCTGTCAATCAGAGTGACTAACGCACTTTTAAGCAGTTGTAACCGGGTTAGCACTGGTTTGCGCGGAGCTCCCGTATGCGCACTGGTGTTCAGCTCTGCGCACACCCACTTACAACCGCTTAAAAGTGCTTACTCTGACGCACACCCGCGCTCTTTTCTTTGAAAGAAATGAAAATGGGGAGACAGGAAAGTGGTGAAAAAGGGGTCACAAAGATGGTAAGACAGTAGGGAAACAAGCTTGGGTTTTGCAGGAGGGATGTAGGTAAGGCCCATAGCTGCCCATTTCTTCATCAGCAACAGCTGTGCATATGTATGTAATTTGGTGTGACATTTGAAACCTTCCACCCCTGAGAGAGGTGTCAGGACAACAATAATACTTGTTGTACAGCCAATTGTAATTAATAGTTTCCATGTCCAGCAGACATGTGTGCGGAATGGGCAGCTATGTATGGGGCGTAATTTTTTTGTGGGTACAGAGTGAGTTCAGGTGAGAGTGGTATGTCAGGTGAAGGAAGTCGGTATAGCTGGGGAGGTAGGTTGGGTAGGTCAACAGACAAGACAAACAAGATGCATACAGGGTTGGTGTATGACACATGTGGGGGGGTTACACAATTGACGGGGACGGATGTTTGGATATCCAGAGCCCCTGAGCCCACAGATGGCAACAGTGGAACTGAGATCCCCACCCATGGGCAGTTGCCACTGTTCCTTCACTGCCCAGGACGGGGCTGTGCTGGGGGCTGTGTAGGCTGGGCAACAGGCATGCCTGTAAGTTGTGCCACCTGTGCCTCAAGCTGGTGTAGGGGCCCAAGAACAGAGTCCCGGATCTCCCTACGCACCACAGTCCAGACGCTATGGAGGGTGAGTGGTGGTTCTCCTCCAGCCACACTTGCAGAGGGGGGACGGGCCCCATCCCCTGCAGCACTTCCACCTGCAGGTGGCACAGGGCCACCAGAGGAGGGTCCAGACTGGGCACTAGTGCCAGGTGCACTCGCCAGCTGAGGTGGGAGAGGTGGGTCCGCTGGAACCCGCCTTCCCTGTCATCCAATGTTTTGCATTATGTCATGACAGTTTGGGTTAGTAACATACAATACCATTCGCAATTAGTTGTAACAGCATGCATTAGTATTCCCATTAACCAAACACCCAGATATTCACACCATTGAACAGCGAGCATAACACATGCATAATTTGAACAGCAATACACAGTCCAACAACATGCAGGGTTGATTGATGACAACCGGCCATCAGGTTTGGATGTATGAACAGGGCAGATGCATCAACATACATGCAAATATTTATGACCCAACAGGACAAATGTCCAGGGGTGTTAATTGTGATTGCACATACCAATTTCACGTGGAATGGATTATATGTGGTTATAGGGTGGGGTGAAGAAAATAATATTAACACCTTCGAATACCAATACATATGCTGTACTTTTCTAATAGCTGCAGATATATACACACTACTGTCCTAACTACAGTTTCCTATATGATAACTACTTCAATTTGGTGATAGGACTGTTACTGCTACATTAATATACATTTTATTGTCCTTCATACACCTTCATATCTGGCTTTGTTCAGCTACATCATCCTGCTACATTTGCTTTATATAGCTATAGACAACTGTGGATGTTTGGTATTTCAGACAATCATACTATCTGCATATTGCAGACTGAGAGCAACATATCCAGATTTTGGGATACACATTCCAGCTGCAGCAACACTTTGAACACATTTCGCAGTTTGGTTCTACTTGTCACATTCATTTCATTCTGTACTGACTGCAGTATACTTTATTCAGGGGTTATTACTACTTTATTGGTGGATTCATAACTCTTTCTCACACTCTCTCACTTGTTTTCATTTTACTATTCAGGATGATACTTACTTCTAGGCTTTATTGACATGTTTTACCTGTAGTTATTACAATCCTTTCCAGCAGTCTCACTTCTGTCATGTTTCAGTATTTCAACAGGGATATATTTCACACATGTCATTTGCTCATCTTCTGCAGCTGTACTTTTCAGCCTGCTGCAGGTTGTGTACTATTATATTACAGGTGGGGCATCTTTATTTCAGACTTTATTTCAGACATTTTCATTTTTCTGTTTGGATTACAGACTGCAACACACTTTTGTAATCAAGCATTACTTGCAAACACTCTTACACTGTTACTTGCACATTTTATTACTTAGTGACTACACTGCACTCTTTTGCTAACTGTCATACTTTTATATTTCTTTACAGTTACTGGGAGTGGATTACTGACCTGCCTGGTGGCGCAACCGCACCAGCCTATCGCCATAGGCTATGCGGTTCGCAGAATGAACACCTGCAGCTGTAATATAAATGAAGTAATATTGGAATACACATCTCCATAATATCAGCTAGTTTAATTTCTTACATACATAATTAAATGTAACTTACTCAGTAGTGGGGCATTGGGCATTTGCCGGGCCTCCTGGATCCAAAGGTTCAATTGGTCCTGCTTACGTCTCTTCAGGTCCGCATGGTGGTGACGGACCTGCTCACCAGTCCTTGGAATCCCTGTGGCACTGGTGAGATCATGAGCCAACCAGTCCCATGCCTCAGCCCTATATGCTCCCCACAGGACCTGGCCCTGCATGAGTTGGGCCTCATGATTGTGGACTAGGAGCCAGACCATGTATCTGGACTCCTCAATGCCCCACCTCTGTGCTCGAAAGCAATTACCCTCACCTACTCCTGACATTCTGGCTGCAAGTTAGTTCTACAATTGTTTATGCTGTGTATTCCCGCCTATGGGGCTTATATATGCCGTTTTTCCCGCACTTATCTGTGATTGGCCATTTTGGAATTGTATCAACTTCACAAAACCTGCTTTGTCATGCTCCACTTTTTATTCATTCCTATATATTTGCTATTACTGCATTTCTAGGTACTGCTGTCATGGCTTAGTGGTTCAGTACCTTGACTATGGTGCATGGTATCCTGGGTTTGAACCTGGCCACTGCTTTTTATATTTTATGACTGTCTAAACAGGCTAGGGGGTATGTCTGTGTAAAGGCAGTTTTGATACAGCTTGCTCAACGTTGCCCGTCGGTTAGCTTGTTGGCGCGGTGCACAGCTCCGCTCAAACGGGGTACACTGGTTTACGCTTCATTTGGCTGTTAGCATGCATATTACACTCAGCTCAGCTAGGGGCACACAGTTTCAGCATGTTAAACCACTGCTCACCTACGGGCACTCATTTTACACCTGTTAAACCACTGCTCACCTACGGGCAGATGCACTCACCTTGTTACACTGTAGCTCAGCTATAGGCACATCTCGCATTTTTTATTGTTTTGTTATCTCACATTTCTTCAAAATAAATGGACTATTTCATTACGTTTTACATAAAATATAATTTTATATGTGTACATATTTGTCAGGGACTTGTTTCGTGCTTATTTTACTAAAAATAAAAATTGATGTTGTGGGGGCTTGAACCATGACTGCCTGCTCTTCAGCCGACATCTCTACCACTACGCTATTGCTTCTTGGCTTACTTTGCATATTTAGCTTTTATATGCTTTTCCACTGACTGCTAACTGTGGCTAAGCTACGGGCACGCCAACAAACGAGCACTCACGGGCAAACATCTTTATGATTTAAAAAATATATAACATGTTCATTTATATATTTTATGTTCATAGTCTGTGGGGGCATGTGTTGTGTTGTGTTTATTCACATTTCCATGGCCTCTGTTGTGGGTGTTTACTTTGGGCACTTTTACTCTTCTGGGGGCGTGTCTGCTTGCAGGGCTCGGCCTACGGACACGCCTCCTACTGTCTTCCACGGACCGTGTTAGCCTTAGGTGTAATTCAGCATGCCCTCATGCATATGCATGACATGCTGACGTCACAACGTTTAACTGCAGCCTCCGTGTGAGCCTTGTATCTCTTACACGGAGGCTTTGTGAATCCTGCCCAGTATGTTTACAGCTCATAGCGCAGTTTTTACAGATCATAGCACAGATGTTTCATTAGCATGTTTACAGCTCATAGTGCTGTTGTTTAGTATGTTTACAGCTCATGGCACAGTTGCTTCATTAGCATGTTTACAGATCATAGCACATATGTTTCATTAGAATGTTTACAGCTCATACTGATGTTGTTTAATTAGCATGTTTAAAGATCATAGCATGGTTGTTTCATTAGCATGTTTACAGATCATAGCATGGATGTTTCATTAGAATGTTTACAGCTCATACTGATGATGTTTAATTAGTATGTTTACAGCTAATAGCATGGTTGTTTCATTAGCATGTTTACAGATCATAGCACACATGTTTCATTAGCATGTTTACAGACCATAACATGATTGTTTCATTAGCATGTTTACAGATCATAGCATTGTTGTTTCATTAGCCTGTTAACAGATCACAGCACAGATGTTTTATTAGCATGTTTACAGATCATAGCATGGTTATTTCATTAGCCTGTTTGCAGATCATAGCATGTTTGTTTCATTAGCATGTTTACAGATCACAGCACAGATGTCTCATTAGTATGTTTGCATCTCATGGCACTTTTTTTCATTAGCATGTATACAGATCATAGCATGGTTGTTTCTTTAGCATAGATGCATCCCATTCTGGAGCCATGACATTTGACTATGCAGCAGTGTCCCTGGCATGGCTGTACCACACTGGCTCTCATGCATGCCTTACACTTCATCAGGTTGCATCTCACAAAATTTAGCTTGTGGCTGAGGAGAAAGAAAATCCAAATGAGGAGGAATAGACTTAGAGGTACTGCAGCCAACTAGCACAGAGTATCAGAGGCAATGGTAACAGAAGGATGCAAAAGAAGTTGAAAAGTAAGGTGATCAAAACAGTGAGTGTGGCCAGGGCTCCTGTATGGGACAGAAACCTGGGCAGCGAAAGCAGAGCAGTTGAGGAAGAGTGAAGTGATGGAGATGAAGAAATGAGGATATCAGGAGAGACGCCATAACAGCCCCAGTTACAGAGAAGGTCAAGAAGAGCACATTACTGTGGTTCAGTCATATGTACAGGAAATTAGATGACAATTTGGGAAAACATATTTGGATGAGAAAGGAAGAAGGCAAGAGTGGGGAGAGACATCCATCCAAGAGCTGATGGATTTCTTGAGAAAAGACCTCAGATAGGCATTCATAACTGTCAAAGAAGGTGGAAGAGTGGCTTTAAATACAGCGAGGTAGCAACGGATGAAATGATACTCTGTGTAAAAATGAGACGTGGGCTTCTGATGATGATGATGATTATGATGACTATGATTTAACATTGCATGGTGGTGCTATGATTCTTTCTGAGTGCCCTGCATTGTTTCAAAATTTTCTGCAACTATTCTTTGATTACATTTGACAAGCTGTACTGGAAAAATAGGTGAAACATTTAAAGATACTTTTTTTCTTTAGCAGTTGATCTTGCAGCCTGTATACAAAGGCATACAGGAAGAAGACAGGAAAGCATTGGCTTGCCCAGCACCATGCATGCAAAGTGACAGAGTATTTCTAATCTGTTTCTAATCTGCACTGAGGAAACAGTTTGGTTCTCCTAAATGTTTAGTGTTGTTATCCTTGGACGGACAAGTCTAAAGCTGTTTGTGCTGGTTGCACTTGTTTTATTAGTATTTACTACCACATAACTTCATGTGTGAATCTGTAACTTTTATAAGTATTTAACTTACCAGAACTTAATGTGTGTGTGTGTGTGTGTGTGTGTGTGTGTGTGTGTGTGTGTGTGTGTGTGTGTGTGTGTGTGTGTGTGTGTGTGTGTGTCTGTGTGTCTGAGTGCACTTGATAAACATCAGAAGTGGTTATGTATAGGTAACCATCACAATGGTGTGCAAAGGACAAATATTGTTATGATCAACATATAATGTTCATTGCTTAGAAACATAAATAAATAAATACAATCAATATAAATGTATATCTTCATAATCTTTTACCACTTATAAAGGATGAGTTTTTATATTTTGCTTTAATGTCAGTGTGAGAAACCACCTATTCATTTAAAGACTGGTACACAAATAAGTTTTTTTAGGTATTTTAGAAAATATGCTAACCTTGTTTCACATTACATGAAATCTCAAATTCATTCAGGTGAAGGATAGAGCCTCCTATGTTATTAGCTCATAAAAAGGTGTCACTTAATGCATCAGTTTTGCTTCCTAAATGCAAGAAGTAATGGTTTTATTTCACAACATGATATACAAATCAATTTAGAGACCCATTTTTCTGCAGAAGTCCCCATTAATAAAGTGAAAGCTTAAAGATTAAATCCATAAAATAATTCTCTGCTGCAGTAACTTTTCTAGAGTTTTCACCCCCATGACTCACTTAACTATCAAGAAAGGGTGCTTATTAATCTTTGGTGCGTTGACAATATCCTGGGTCCTTGTCATCTCATTGGCACTGCTGTGACACACATTGGGCTATTAAAGAAAGGTAGCTGAATCACATCACAAAGTCAATAAAAATGATATTTAAGTATCCAGATGATTAGCCTTAATTTTAATTGGTGGATCAAGATTGCATGTTGATGAGAATAATTATTAAAGGAATGGGGAGAGCAAAGCCCCAATATGAGATAAACACTATCATTTCCTGCAGTTTATCAAGCCTTGTTCTGTCACTGTAGACTTTGCTTTCACTTAATTATGTATGTTTGTTTCACTTAATTATGCAGTAAAATGGGCTTCACAGTCCTCAGTGCTCAACGGCCTGACATACCTGCAAATGTTTTTCAGAGAGCGGCAGTAAGCTGTCATGAGACCCAAAAACCTGCATGCTGTACAAGGATTTGCCAGGTCATCCACTTACTACCCACCAGCCATTGCTGCTTGATTATAAAAAGGGCTGAGTGGCTTCCTGCAAGTGATCAGTTTGGCTGTTAGGCACATTTTTCTTCAAATTACAATACTTAAAGCAATATCCGTAAGGATGCACAATATTCAGTTAGGTCTCAAACATGCTGGGCCATGTTTCAGAAGAGATCCAAAACCAAGTTACAAGATGGAGACCATGCCACTGATGTTATAGGTCATGAGACGTGTGATCATATTTTTGCCTACATTAGAGATGCTTTTAGTATTAATGAGTTTAAACAAACAGAATGCTTACTTTAAAAACTGAGCATTATGCAGATGTTTCATTTAATCCCCATCACACAATAAAACTGTAACTCCATTTACTAATTCTTCTAATAGGCGCCTATCCTTTTTGACCTTTTGTTTTCTTTCTCCACCTTTTTACAACGGTATAATGGGTTAGTATTCAAGCCTGTGAACTCTTGAAATGAAATGTGTAACCAGTAATTCTTGACATGGAGAACATAACTGGTGAAAGTCAGACTGGCTACTAGTCTTATGATGCCTCTGTCTCCTTTGTAAGGACTGTTATTCTCTATTACTACCCAGTACTACCCACTCTGGAGGCTATTCTCATGGTTAAAAATGGAGGGAGTTGTATGAACTGATAGGACAGTTTTCTTTTTAAATTTCTTTTTAAATTTGTATGTTTAAGATATTTTTATAAAGGATGTATGTGTATATAAAATCTGTATTTTACACAGAGCATGTCCGCCAACATTTGAAAAAGTTTTAACGTTTCTCTGAAGAAGCTATTCTATTTTGACTGGCGAAAACGCTTTGTTATACTGTGGAAGAATAAACTTATTTTGCGTTAAGAACATCGTACGCAACTAGTTGGTGTGGTCTGTGGATTGTGGAGCTATAACTGTTTTCCTCGGAAGTATGGTTAAAAATATAGTTTTATTGCAATTCATAGCTATTCATATACATTTATTAGGCATGTAGTCATAACAACCATTACGGAGCCTAACCAAAGCCACCCAAGAGTAAATGTAAATATATTAGCAGCTTAATAAATTAGTCATTGTATTAGCTGCCCTGATCAATGATAGCTTTAATACATACCCCAGAGATAAATTGATAGTTATCCATGCAATCATCAAAAATATGTTTTTTAATGAAGCTTGTTAAACAAGATTAATTTATGTTCAAGTCTGCTCAAATTTGGTTTAATTAAAAGCCAGGTTTCAGAAATGAATTGCACAAACTCATGTGATGAATGTCAACAAAAAAGGTGGAGCCATTTCAAAGACTCAGATAGCACCATCACCCAAGCTGACAAAATTGTGTAGTCAACATCAAATGGTTAGCAATAATCCATGAGTTAATGAGGGTAACACAGGATTTACCAAATGTTGGTGTGGTTTGATCACAAGGGCAATACTTAAGTAATTAAACAAAGCCAGCTGTGGGTAAATATTGAATTAGCCATACAGGAATCAGTCATTGCAATTATACAATGACATTATATTTAATATAAACAATTCTTAAGTTTTAGAAATAATGTCATTGGATAAAAAATACTTTAGTACTCTTCACTGCCTTCTGGTAGACTTGAGCATCTAAAACACATACTCACCACCACCTCCACAGTACTTTACTGTCTCTGCCCTTTTTTTTTCCCAAGTCAACTTTCCGTTAAACAACCTGATGTTTACTTTATATTTTTGGTATGTTTTCATAAAATATGTGATTTTCATGCAAACCATTGAGGGCTGAAATCACTATATAATGATTAACTTTTCTTTTGTACAGAGAGGAGGTTGCAAGCTATGCAATCAAGCTAATTGTAGGGATGATCCTGGTGAGGACATCCTTGAGTATTTTTCCTTAAAGTATTGTATTACTTTATTTATAAAAAAATTTTTCTCTGCTTTATGAAGAAGAGGATAACACAGCTATGTCTACTTTTTTAGTAGTTTCAGATACCTGGCTTGAGTTTTTCACCACTTTGCAGAGATAAATATATGGCAGCTGTATCTTCTTTTAAAATGTACAGGTTGCCAAAATGAAATTTTTGTTTCCTGCTTTCCAGAGATGCTCTATACTGAATGTTTAATGTGTGGCATTAGTGAATGACAGAAATCCACTGAAAGTTTAATGTGTGGCATTAGTGAATGACAGAAATCCACTGAACATTTAATGTGTGGCATTAGTGAATGGCAGAAATCCACTAGAAGTTTAATGTGTGGCATTAGTGAATGACAGACATCCTTAGTGTTTTACCAGAAAATCAAACCTTTTATGAGTAATAAGACATACATTTTTGAAAATCATGACTCTTCTCCAAATCTCAGCACAGATGAACAGCTGGTTGTCATGTTTTCCTTTCAACTGTCCAGAGTTTTGCAGAAGATCCCTCTTTTTTATCATATTTTGCCCTGTCCCTTATAAAGTATGTTTTCCATGTGGTTGGTCAGGATACCCCAATGGAAAGTCCAGTTACACTACAAAACTTCAGCATTTGGCGTGTTTCTACTAAGATATGTCCAATCAGTGTGAATGTTTTTGAATAATAATGACCCTTTAATGTATAATAGTGAACTGTGCACATTTATAGTAGTACGTCCAGCTGTGAATGCAAATGAAGATAAATACCATGGGGCTTATCGAAGCAATCCTGTGTTGGTTTGTGATTGACTGTACAGTTGTCTGGTAGGAGAAGATTTTATTTTGTTTTATATTTTGGTTTTACCACTGTTTTTACTGTTTGTAGAAAGAAAGGGATAGGTTGTAGAAAAGAAGATTTAGTTTGATTTATGTTTTATTGTTTTACCTCCAGTTTTCACTCTTTGTTGTTAAGAGTCAGATAGGTTTTAGACAAGCAAACTGTTGACATCCCAAGGGTTATAAATTCATACTGACTGCAGAAAGAACAATCCAGAACTTATCTAACAGTCCTGTGTTTGTTTGTGATTGATTGTGGAGCTGACTGGCAAGAAAATAATTATTGTAATTTATATTTTATTTTTACCACTGTTTTTCACTGTGGGGAGAAAGGGATAGCTTGTAGACAAGAAGATTTGCCAGTGTTGGTTTGTTATGTATTGCTCTTTACCACCATAAAGACGTGCAAAAGTAAGCAATATCAAAAAAAGAATCTTAGCTTTTGTGCAAGTGGTATGGTTAGAGCAACAGTGTTATTTTAATTTAATATTTAGTTGTATATAAACTTGTGTGATTTTTCCTCTTAGAAATTGATTCAAACTGTCTGTGAATTCTGTGGTAACTGATTTTGGTTAGTCTTTTCTTTTAGAATTCCTTATTCATTTGCAGCTGAAAATGGATTCCTTAAATGAGTGTGCCATTAATGATTTGTTAAAGTACAAATATCTTCCATAGTATACTAAATGCTAGATATATTTAAAGATAAATGTTGGATGATTTGCTTACCATTATTAATAGTAAATCTTGACTTGCTGATGATGATTGCACTTGTACAATTGGCAGGGCTTGGAGAACTGTTGTTACATAAATTAATGCCTGGACTGATGAGATAAATAACGTTAGGTTAAGAGCAAATAGAACACAATAGGAAAGGAAGTGTCTATTGTCTGTAAAGATCACCCAATCCCTACTGAACAAGTTAATGCTGCTGACAGCTTTGGAATTGTGAATACAAGTACTCAGCAATCTGAAGATTCAGACCATATAGAAGACAAAAGAAAGAAAGGGGTACTAGGTCTTACAAAATTGGGAGAATTCCTCATGATTGGAAGCATGCATTTGTTAAACTTGTCTTTAAGGGAAAGGGAAGTAGGACAAACTCATACAGACCTATAAGTTTACTTTCCTGTTGTGGAAAAATAATGGAGAAGGTTGTATTGGATATATTAATGTCAGAACTGGAAAGGTTGGGACTTGAAACAATACATTAGTATGTATATGTTGAAAATAGAACTATTACCACCTGTAAGATGATGTTCTATAACAATATTATAACAGCTATGAATGAAGATCTGTGCTGTGATGTAATTTATAAAAATTTAACTTCAGCATTTGATAAGGTCATACACAAAACACTGATCAATAAATTAGAACAACTAGGTATTGATGCACTATTGATAAGATGGATAGCTGCATAGCTTGCAAACAGGACATGGCAAGTATAATAAAACAGGCAAAACAGGCAATACAGGCTCAAATCACCACCTTTAATGTAAGCACTTTCGGTAGAGAGATTCTCCCCACCTTCCTCAGACAAAATAATACAAAGATGAGAAGCCAATGACCATAATTAAATACCCCACTCAATCATGACATCATAACTATTAATAAGCAATTTTCACTTAAAAAATAACCTATAATTTATGTAATTATTATAATTAATATGATACATTTTCTTATATGTGATGATAAACTATATAAATATACATGAATTTCTTATAAAGAATTATACTAAGTACACAACAAAAATACACTTTAAAACTAAGCAATAATTCACTTTAAAATTAACATGCAAGCAAGCAAAACCTAAACAATATTTATAAAAATTATAAATATTATTGTGATTAGAATTATAGCCAAAATGGTAGAAAAATATTAAGGCTCCGACCACAGTTGAAATTACATTAATAAATAACCTACAGTGAAAATAAAGATAAATATAAAATTAAATATAAAAATATTTATCTTTTTAAAGCCTTTAGCTTCAGAATACATTTGATAGACAATATTTCATTCAATCCTGGGGCAGTGTAGGAAGCAGTGCGAATTTGCCAAAAAACCTCCTGTTGTTCCAGTTGTAACTGCCAGGGGCCCCCTCTAAAGTGGGGTTGTACTTGTTGTAACACTACAAAATGAAAATAATGATCTGAATTCTGACAAACATGTTTAGCCAATGAATTATTCAGATCTCCATTTTCAATGGCATAAAGATGTTCATACATTCTTTTCTTGAGTGGTCTATCGGTCTTACCGATGTAAAAAGCAGAACACTTTCTACACAGGGCCGCATAGACCACTCCTTTAGAATTGCAATTAAATAAACCATTCATACGATATTTTTTCCCAGCCATGTTAATAGTGGTGCAAACTAAAATGTGTTTACAATATTGACAGGTACCACACTTATTCATGCCTGATCTCTTCATTTTTGGTTCAACTCTAGTTTGTTCTAAGAGGTCTTTTAAATTCTGACCTCGCCTGTAAGTAAATTTAGGTTTATCCCCTACTGATTTAAAGAGTTGTTGGTCATCCATGAGCACTCTCCAGTTTTTAAGAATGATGTTCTTAATAGCCTGGAAGTCCAAACAATAGGTAAAAAGAAAGCTGATATTAAAATTTGTCATGTCATTATTATTGTGATTATTTTGATTATTTTTAATCCTACCAGCCATATTTCCTCCTCTAAGTAATGGTTGAAAATGTCCAGACTCCCTTTTCAGAATGACTTCCTGGCTAATTTCTTCTATGAAAGCACGAGGATATCCCCGTAGAAGGAACAAAGATTGAATGTTTTCACATTCAGTCAAAAAATCCTTTGACTCAGACACCATTCTAGCTGCCCGGACAAACTGTCCCTTCACCACGCTTCTTTTCTGATGCGTGGGATGGGAACTGGTGAAATATAAGTAAGTGTTGGAAAATGTAGTTTTCCTAAATATGGTTGACTTGAATTTATTCAGTTCATAATCTTTACTTATTTTAACATCAAGAAAGGATATTTCGTCCAGGTTAGTAGTATGAGTAAACTCAAGGAACTGTGTCATTTCTGATAGACTCACAATAAAGTCTGAAATGAGCTCTAAGGGGCCTTTCCATAAGAAAAACATGTCATCTTGGTACCTAGTGTACCAAGTGACATTCTCTTGATATAACACATTCTGAAATAGAAGCTCTTGCTCCCAATATGCTAAAACACTGTTAGCAAAAGTGCATCCACACAGTGAACCCATGGCAATACCGGTAGTTTGAAGGTAATAGTTGTTTTTAAAAACTAGGATGTTATTAGTAAGTATGACATCTAATAGTGTTTCCACCAAGTACATCTGATCATTAGATGCTCCCTTACGGAGCATAATGTCAACAGTCCACTGTACCCCTAATTTATGTGGGATGACATTATACAGGTCCTTGATGTCAACAACTAAAAAAATAAAAGATGGATCATAAGGAATTTTACTGACATTTTCAAGAAAACTCCAGGAGTCCCTACAGATTTGCACCTCTTGCTCCAACAGGGGCTTGAGAATGCTATCCACCAATTTGGCACAAGCATATGTGATCGAACCCCTTCCGTCAATTATTGGCCTGAAAGGGGGATCTACTATATTTTTATGTATTTTGGGGGTGCCAAAAGATCTTGGGAGCTAATATGATGAGATATTGTAATAGGTCGTTATCTATTGTTCCCTCTAAACCTCATTAATGCTTGAAAGTGAATAAGGACCTAAACTTAGATATTCCAACATCTTCTTTTCATATACAAAATTGTCCATAAAGATCAAACCACCACCCTTGTCGACCTGAACTTGGCAGTCATTAAGTAATTGAATGAATGCCAGTTCATTGTGTTTACATTGCTACCAGGATGTTTTACTCCCAAAAGAAAGATGTTGTGTGCTTGTCATGGCCCATAAAATCTGTACCATTAAGTGGTGGATTAAAACACTAGAAACCCTATGAGAGCAGTGAAGGTATTCCCAAGTAGATGTACACCAAGTATAATAAAGCAATTGGACAGGTGAAATTTGAGGTTACAGTGGGGGTGTTTTACAGGGCTCTAGCCTAGCTTTAATTTTGTTTTAATTTGTATCTTTCAAATCTATATTTTTCATCTGAGGTGTTCTACATTCTGTATGCAGATGACTTGAAAAATGGGTAAATGAATTGCAAGTGTTACAGAAAGGGCATGTCTGCAAAATAATTTGACAAAATTGACCATTTGAGTACAGGAGAATGACATGCTAATAAATACATAAAAAACTAAGCATATCAGATTTGGGAGACATAAGTTGAAAGGTGAATACTTAATACAGCCCACAGTGATTGAAAATCTAGATTAATTTAAGGACCTGGTTATATGGATAGATCCATTTCAGTTTTTCTAATCATATCAACCAACTGATTAATGATAGTTATAGTACTATAGGTTGTATAAAAATATTTATAAAGCCTAGGAAATCAGAAATTATGAAGCAATTGTTTCTTAGTTGTATTAGACCCAAAATGGAGCATGGAATAACAATATGGAAGTTCCAGAGGCCACTGATTGCATCCAAATTGCCAACACGGCCCTGTCTGGTTTATATGGGCAGTCATACATCTTCCACGCCTTCCATGTGGTATCCAGTGCACAAGGTTTTTATATGTTTGTCTGAACTCTACCAAACTATCAGGTTGCAAAGCAAAGAAAAAAAGAAAAAGAGGATAGTCATATGATAGTCAGATGCCCATATGACCTACAAAAGGAATATCATGGGCTATGACTAGAAGTGCCAGATGGTAGGCTCTGGGCACTGCCAAATGCTGTATTAACTCACCTTCTATCCCTCCCACAGGGGTCTACACCCTATGTAGGAACCATCTGTTCCAATATACAGAATCCCCTTTTCCTTGAGAAACAGTGCCTCGCTAGTGACCTCCCTCAAACCTTATAATGTAGGGTCTGAAAGCTGAGCCTGTCTCATCTCTCTCTTTTAACCCTTCCCAGTTTCTCTTCCATAGGAAGTCTGGTCTCTTCTGACAGCAGTGCCTCACTGTCAGCCTGTGTACTACTACTCACTTCTGCCCTTGCAGTCACTCTGTCCAAGAGAACATCAGTACCCATCAGCAGCTGTGGTTCACCTTCAGTCTCACTGCTACAGGGTAGTTCCATCACTGAAGTAGCCACATCACCAGTCCTGGTTTCAGGTGTGTGGTCTGTCTGGGTCCCTCACAGGCTACCAGACCCACATGCCTGTCTCCAAGCCTGACTGTGTGTCACTGCATGCACACAAGATACTGCATTTTCAAAATCATTCCCTGTCAAGACATCTGCAGGGATATCCTCGAACACACCTACTTGTTTGCTTCCTTTTCACCCTCCCAGTCAAGGTGAACCCTGACCAAAGGCATTTGGGATGCGGTCCCTCCTAAAGATATGACTGAAGTGGACTGCTCAAGCAAGTACTGCTCCTCTTTAACCACTGCAGACTTGACAATGGTTATATCAGAGGCTTTCCCACCCACCAAGCTCAGATATAAACTTGGCTGGTAGTTTAGTTTCCCTCTTGTATCCAGACAACTTACCACTGAAACTCTGTTATTCACACTTGCTTATACCCCCACCTTTTGTTCCCCATCTTGCCTCCATGGACATCTAGATGCCACATGGCCCCACTGGTTACATTTAAAACATTTAACCCTTGATCATGTCCATGTACCTGAACCAGTGGCTTCCCCTGTTACTGGCGGACCCTGTTGGGGAAGTTTAGTCTGCCCACCAGGGGTTCCCTTATATCCATATGCAACACTGGCTATCCCTTTCCTGTGCAGTGATGCCCTGCTTGCTAGGTACAGGTCTCCCTTTTTCCCCCACTCATCTGCAGAGTTGTATTCCCTGCCTGCCAACCAGATTATTGTGTCCTCAGCCAAAATTCTAAGGGCTTGTTCTCTCATCAAGAGGTCTGCCAGACCTTGAAAAGTGGTGACTTGACACCCACATGCCCACCTATGAAAATAAGTGCTTAGTGTAGCAGTATAATCACATGCAGTTTCATCTGCCTTGTGTCTAGGCTCACACAACTTTCTTCTGTAAACCTCAGGTGTTAACTTAAAACACTGCAATAAGCAGTGTTTAACTCAATCATAATCTAAATAATCAGTATCAGACAATTTAGAAACAACAATTACAGTTTTGCTGTGGAGCAAAGGGGTTAAGAACTGTACCTACAGCCCGCGGTCAACGTTATACTGTTTGCATACTCTTCTAAATATACAAATAAAAGTATCAAAATTATCACCTTCTTGGTACTGAGGAAGAAGTTTACTGAACTTTATTATTTCTGGGATATGGTTACTCCCTTCCCCATTACCTCCATGACCCTGGTGATAAGTCAGCAATTCCTTTTCATGTTGCTTCTGCCTTTCATTTTCTTCAGCTTCCAAGTGCAGCAGTCTCTCTGCTGATTTTACTTCCAACCTTTTGGCCTCAAGTTCAAGTCACTTTAATTCTAGACAGATTTTAAGTCCTCTGAGGAAAAGTTGAACTGTCCTGTTTCTGAGGGCTACAAACTCTCATCACCAAGCTGGTTATCCTCCTGGTTGCTGGTATGTGCTGCATCTGTGGTTAAGGCTGCAATAATTTCCCTTTTAGTCAGGATGGCATGCCCTAGTCCTTTGGCTTGGCACATATCAGCCAACTGGTTCATTGTCAGCTTGCCATACTCCTCTGCTGACATCCTTGCCTGATCTCCCTGACTGTCTAACCTACCAAAAAGTAAATAAATAAAACTACTGTGATATGAAATTCTGAAAGTCTACTTTGTGGCTGCTTGAGAGCGCAAACACCTTCTTTAATGACCAGTGCTTACAGGCTACAAAAATTCAGTATCCACACCACCGCTCAACAATATGTGAGCATGTAATGATCCCACCACTGCCACCAATAAATTGTGATGCCTACCACTCCTGCCAGTATGTGATGGGCACCAATATGTGTCATCCCCACAATGATACAGTAATCAAGGAGCCTGAATCCTCACCACTGACACTGGAGAGGGATGCACACTTGGAATACAAATGGATACACTCAGTATTTCCAGATGCAGACCTCTCTGTATCATGTAAAATTTCCCTTAAGAGGACACAGGGAACACACTTAGTCCAGGGTCTGGATGGCCATATAGCTGTCTCTCTCCAGATCCCCAGTAAGACTCCCCATTGGTATAGCTGTAGGGTTAGGTCCTCAGCTGAGTGTCTAAGCCACGTCCTACAGAACCCTCTCTGTAAATCCAGTGCTTCATGTCCCTGACCCAAATAGCTGACACACACACACACACACACACACACACACACACACACACACACACACACACACACACACACACTGAGAGATTTCATTTTCACACACACACACACACACACCAGGGAAAGGCTAGCACAGGACTACTAGCTATCCCCCTTCTACCCAAACTATCAGGTAGATTCACTGCCACCAGGCACTCCACAATCAGCTACTCTAAGACCCTTAGCAAAGGGTGTCCAATTAGACTGTGTAATATTAATACTAATACAAATGGTAGTAGTTCACCAAGATGGCTAGGCCTTCTGGAGTGGCCACACAGTGTCAGTAAAAAATATAAGTACTCTCAAAGGTTATATTCTAAGGACCAGACACAATAAAAGCTTTAAATATATTTAATAATAAATAATAAAATAACATGAAAATATGTGGGAAAGGCAAGATGAAATACATGAGCAGTCCTTCTAGTCAGGCCCCAAACAGAATAGTCTACATTCTGAGATTACTCCCTGTAAAATATAATATCCAAGATGACTTGCAGAATGTCTTCATCTGGTCACCTGTCTCTAGGCTTCCACAATATCTCCTTTTGAAATGTGAGACAGGAATTGAATATAGATGGCTGCAATACACATCCAAATGTTCATGGAAGTGCCTGGAGGCCTCTCTTCTTTACAATGAGCTAATGTACTAAGGCACTGTCCCAGACCCATAATTTCTAGTCCTACTCAGCACTGTGGGGTGCCATTCAGCGTTTTAAAAGCTCATTTGAATCTCCCTTATTTTTCTTAAAATAAGCCTGCTGTTTAACCATTGTTGTGCCAGTGCCCTCTATTAAAATATATGCATTTAATTCAGATACCATAATTTATGTAAATTTCTCTTTATTTCAGCAATGTACATTGTTGATACATTTTAACACAATTAACACAAGCAAATCTCACAAATACATTTTCAGCACAAGCATCTGTACAGTTTGATATACTTAATGACGTACAATTATTTACAAAATTCCAGCTAATTGTGCTGAAACAAGTCATGCATCCCCTGCCCTACTTTGCCTAGCATGGTTGGCAGTACTTCCTGCCATCAGATATTGTATGAGAAAGTGAAAAATAACAGGAAGGAGCTTAAAAAGGAATTTGAGTATAGAAAGATTTTAGATAATTTCTATTTTCTTTTTAGAGTAATATAATTAAGTTTTAGTTTTCAATTACTTAAGAGTTGCAATTGGTCTATGGTGAAAATGTCCTATAAAAAGAAGTGTTGGTTGAGTGCTTTCTGATTGGCCAAAATAAATATTTTTATAAATTTGTGAAAGATAAAGATAAAGAGCAGAGACAGTATGAGAATTACTTATTCTTATATGAATAAGCATAAGGGTGATAATAAAACAGGTTTAAAGTGGCTGTAAATAATATAAAAATGAATGAAAAAATAAGCAAAGACTTCTAAAAGTCAAAGCTAATAAGTAATGAGGGGGACACAATTTTAATGCAAAAAGCAGAAGAATTGTGTTTTAGGTTTACACAAGAGAAGAACTAGAGAAGAAGTTTAGTTGAATAATGTTATGCCTATGATCAGCACAGCAATCATGGTTTGAAAATAGCTCAGTGTAAAATAACAGTGAGTGGTGAAATAAGGAAAGAAATGAATGAATGGGTGAGGAAACAGTTCATTCACAACAGGGAGATAATACATAAGGATAAAAGGAAACACAGCTGGGGAGAAAGGGAATGAAAGGAAGCACACCTGGGTAGCAGGGGGAATGGAGTGGGAGGGGAGTTACGTAGGTCAAGAAGCATTTATCAGCAGTAGCCAATCAGTAGCCATGCACACAAAGCCACCCATGGAGCTCCCAACCAGCAAACAGTGAAATCAACAAGTAAAAAAGGAAATAAAATAGTCCACTAAATTAAAAGGTTTACTTTCTAAAATAACCAAACCAACAACATTAAGAGAAAGAAAAGCCAATGAAAGAAAGAAAAAAACAAGAGAGATAATGGAAACGATACCCAACAGAATAAAGGAAATGTTAAAACTCATGGAAAACCACATCCCTTCCACCATACAGGTAAGGCTAAAACTAAAAGAGTTCACTGTATATTAACAAACTAAATGCACAATTAGACATGGGACGACTTGGCTGCACTGTTAGGCATGGGATGACTCAGATGTACTGTAAAGCCAAGCGATTACTCAGATGTACTGTAGGCATTGGATGACTTGGAAGCACTGTCAGTTATGGGATGACTTAGATGCACCTTTAGGCATGGGATGACTTGGATGCACTGTCAGATGTGGGATGAATCAGCTGCACTGTAAAAGCATCTGAAGACTCAGATGCAATGTAAGTCATAGGATAACTTGGATGCACTGTTAAGCATAGGATGGCTCAGATGTAATGTTAGTCATGGGATGACTCGGAAGTACTGTTAGGCATGTGATGATTCGGATGTACTGAAAAGCCATGGGATAACCCAAATGTATTGTTAGGCATGGGATGACTTAGGTTCATAGGTTCATAGGTAGGTACTAGGCTATCGGCCCAAGGGCCTGTGTAAGCCTGGCCAACAAGGTTCCCTGACTTATGCCATCCAAGAAAGTTATTTTCCTGTGCCACTTTCGAGCAGAGGCATGGAAGTGATCCCCTGGGTGTATTTCCTATTTCCCATCCACTCATCAAGATTTTTCTTGAAGAGTGCTAATGAAGAACTTTGCTTGACATAGATGGGTAGCCTGTTCCAGAGTATGGGAAGTCTCTGGGACAGGAATCTATCCCTTCAGCATGTCCTGTTTATTGTGGTGACAAGGTTTAGGTCCCTAGAGCATGTAGCTTAGAGGTATTGGGATTTCTTTAGGTGTAGCATGTCCAACAGCTCTGGGTTTGACATAGCTTTATAGGTTTGGCAGAGATCACCTCGGAGTAGGCGATATGCTATGGAGTAAAGCTGGAGTTTTTTTTGAGATGGTCAGTGTAGGGCATTTGTTTGAGGCCAGTAATCCTCTTTGTGAGGTACTTCTGTGGCCTTTCCAGCTGCTGCAGATGTCTTGTGAGGTACATTCCAAAAGGGGCATTGTATTCTATAATGGGTCTGATGAGTGTCGAGTAGAGAGGAACAATGCCCACTTTTTTCCTGGATGAGAACCCTTTTATGATGAGGTGTGCCATATAGAAGGACTTCCTGACTACTGCGGCAATGTGACTATCAAAGGAGAGACTACTGTTCACCTGGGTCCCAAGGTCTCTTATCACACATTCAGTGTTAAGTAGATTGCTGCCTATGTGGTAGTTCATGGGTACAGAGTTTTTACCAAACAGGATGACACTGCGCTTTTTGGCATTGAGCTTGAAGCCATGGGTCTGACACCAGGCATCTGTCTTAGCGAGACCCTTCTGTAGGATGTCCACATCATTTGGGGACTTGACTATGTCTCCTAGTTTTCAGTCATCTGCGAACTTCATTAGCCAGAGGCCTTCTGTATTAGCCTGTACTTCAGAGAAGTAGATACCAAACAGGAGAGGTCCCAGGATGGAACCCTGTGGTACTCCACTTGTCACTGCTTTGAGGTCAGATTTGGGGTCTACAACTTTTACAGTGTGGGTTCCGTCAGTGAGCTATTCGGCAACCCATCTTGTGACGTAGGGATTTATACCTAGTTTAGTGAGATTAGCTATAATTCCAGAATGGGGGATGGTGTTGAAAGTCTTGACGAGGTCAAGATAGGCTATGTGAACCACCTTACCCTCATCTATGGCTTTGATGACTGCCTCAAAGAAGTTGATCAGGTTCAGGAGCCATGATCTGCCTTTCACAAACCCAAACTTGGTGGTATCCAGAGTTTGGAGGTTACCAATGTCTTTGTTTATGAGTTGCATGATGATACGTTCCATGGCCTTGCAGACCAGGCTCATCAGGCTAATAGGTCTATAGTTCCTGGGATCAGTGGTGGCTCCCCCTTTGTGGAGTGGAATAACTGTTGCTGTGCGCCATTCAGTGGGCACAAAGCCTGATGCGAGGCTATTATTGAACATGGTGCTTAAGTAGGAGCCAGTTTGTTCTGAAGTTCATGTAAAATGCAGCCTGGGATGTTGTCCCATGGATGCTGTGTTTTTGGCTTTAAAGAGTGCAGCTTTTACCTGCATAGTTGTGATTACAGGGACTCTGCATTCTTACTGTATAGATATGGGCTGTTTAGGGGGTGGGAGGGTAAAGTTAGCAGTGAACCTATCTGCCAGGATGTTGACATTATCAGTTGGTTCTGCAATTTTCATGCAGTTGTGCTGCAACTCAGAGCAGATCTGGGTGTTGCCATCGAGATTATTGACATAGCTATAGAATGCATTATGGTTGTCCTTAGAATTAGTGGTGATTTTGTTTTTGTAGCTAGCTTTGGAGGATCTTATAAGGGATTTCAGCTTCTTACTGAGGCTGACCAGGGAGCTCCTCCACTCATGGGATTTTACTCTCTTTTGCAACAGTTTCTTCCTTCTGTTGTACAGTTTGTTTATGGCAGGGGACCACCAGATTGGCTTCCTTTTTTTGGAGGATAGCGTCTTGGTTCT
This sequence comes from Protopterus annectens, assembly GCF_019279795.1. Classification (NCBI taxonomy): domain Eukaryota; kingdom Metazoa; phylum Chordata; order Ceratodontiformes; family Protopteridae; genus Protopterus; species Protopterus annectens. The sequence continues at coordinate 84,262,520 of NC_056749.1, forward strand.
GTTTGGGATAGCATGATCCATGAATTTGTGTAAGTGCTTATAGTGTACATTTGTGTAGGATTCAACAGTTGTAACTGTATTGTCCATCTGCATGGGTGTCATGAAGTTCACCAATTCTGTCTTAAGAAGCATGAAGTTGTCTTTGGAGAAATTTTTTATCATGGTTTCCTTAATAGGGGGTGGGGGCGGGATCTGGATATCTAGGGTGATTAGCTTATGGTCTGATCGGACCAATGAGGAGTTGACTTCAGGTGTGGAACACCAGTCACTCATGTTGGTAATGACTAGGTCAAGGGTATTGTTGCCCCTGGTGGGGATGTGGATAAGTTGATCCAGGGCATTGAAGTTTATGAATTCCAGAAAGCATTGAGCCAAGGTGTTGGTACATGAGTAGTTTTCCCAGTTAATGGTGGGGTAGTTGAAGTCACCCATTATTAGGGTATTTGGTTGAACCCTAATATTTTCCAGTATATCAAGAAAAGAGGATTGGGAATCCTGGGCATGGTGGGGGATCTGTAGCAAGCTACAATTTGGATTGCAGTTTTGCCCAGAGGTAGATGCACTTGGATAACCTCGGATGCATTATGCTGAGCAACTAACATGGAGGTGTGGCTATCCTTAATGAATATGGACACACCTCCGCCTTTGGTGTTTTGGTTCAGGTTACATGGCCGAAATGTGTGGTATGAGTTATAGCCTGGTAGTGCAAAGGTGCTCTCTGGAGCCTTGAACCAGGTTTCAGTCACTGCACCGATATCAATGTTCTCCATTTTAAGGAGTGCCTCAAGTGAGTGCATTTTGAGATTTAGACTTCTAGCATTGAGTAGCATTACCCCCAGTTTTTGCTTGCCTGTTGCTGTTACAGTGGTGAATTTGTCATTTGAACCTTGCCTAAGAAAGGCACTATAGGAGCAGCAAGAGCCTTAGCCAGTATCCAGAATCCCAGGGGTGACAGGTGCAGGCCATCTGTGGCAAAGCATCATGGTCTGTCGACCATGTCATCCCAAGCAGACAGATACTGGATCCCCTTAGAATGACACCAGAAGCTTAGCCAATTGTTGAAGTCAATCATTTTGTCCTTGTACTGCGGTATCATTTTGGGTGATGGCAGAATGCAGACTTGGATGCAGTGCTAGGTATGGGATGACTCAGATGCACTGTAAAGGCATGGAATGACTCTGATGCACTATTAGGCATGGGATGACTCAGATACACTATTAGCCATGGGATGACTTGGATGCAGTGTTAGGTATGGGATGACTCAGATGCACTGTAAAGGCATGGAATGACTTGGATGTAATGTTAGGCATGGGATGACTCAGATGCACTGTTAGGCATGGGATGACTGGAAGCACTATTAAGCATGGGATGACTTGGATGCACTGTTAGGTATTGGATGAATCAAATGCACCATTAGTCATGTGATGACTTGGATGTACTGTTAGGCATGGAATGATTTGGATGCACTGTTAGCCATGGAATGACTCAGATGGATGGTAAAGCCATGGGATGACTTGGATGTACTGTTAGGCATGGGATGACTCAGATGCACTGTAAAGGCAAAGGATGACTTGGATACACTATTAGGCATGGGATGATCAGATGCACTGTAAAGGCATGGGATGACTTGGAAGTACTATTAGGCATAGGATGACTCGGATGCACTGTAAATGCATGGAATGACTTGGATGCACTGTTAGGCATGTGATGACTCAGTTGCACTGTAAAGTTATGGGATGACTTGGATGCAATTTTAAGCATGGGATGACTCAGATGCACCATTAAGTCATGAGATGAAGTGAATGTACTGTTAGCCATGGGATCATTCAGATGCACTGTAAAGGCATGGGTTGACTCAGATGCAATGGTAGGCATGGGATGACTTGGATGCACCATTAGTCATGGGATGGCTTAGATGTACAGTTAGGCATGGGATGACTCCAATGTGCTGTAAAGGCATGGGATGACTTGGATGCAATGTTAGCCAAAGACTGACTCAGACACACTGTAAAGGCATGGGATGAGTTAGATGCATTTTAGGCATGGGATGACTTGGATGCACAATTAGTCACGGGATGGCTTGGATGTACAGTTAGGCATGGGATGACTCCAATGCAATGTTAGCCATAGAATGACTCAGATGCACCATTAAGTCATGGGATGACTTGGATGCACTGTAAAGGCATGGGATGACTCGGATGCACTGTAAATGCATGGAATGACTTGGATGTACTGTTAGGCATGGGATGACTTCGATGCACCATTAGTCATGGGATGGCTTGGATGTACAATTAGGCATGGGATGACTCGGATGCACTGTAAAGGCATGATATGACTTGGATGCAATGTAAAGGCATGGGATGACTCAGATGCACTGTTAGCCATTGAATGACTCAGATGCACTGCAAAGGCATGGGATGACTTGGATGTAATGTTAGGCATTGGGATGATTTGGATGCACTGTAAAGGCATGGGATGACTTGGATGCACTGTAAAGGCATGGGATGACTCAGATGCAATGTTAGGCATGGGATGATTTGGATGCACTGTAAAGGAATGGGATGACTTGGACGCACTGTAAACCCATGGGATGACTTGGATACTGTCAGCATGGGATGAATAAGAACAGTGAAAGAGGAAAAGCTATATACATTTTTTAAAAATGGCAAAGAAATCAACAGGGCAATAATTTTCTGAAGATGACAGTCAGCAGGAGAAAACAGCTATAGAACCGGCTCTAGTAGTAGTTGACAGATAATGTAGTAGGGATCACAGCAGTAATAGTGAAAGATGTGAAGGTCTAATTTTGCTTAGATATAGAAAATATGGGATTCCTAACAGGTGAGTGTTATGTTCAAGAAAGTGCACAGAAATTTTACTCAGTGTTACACATAGAGAGACATTATGATTAGTGGGTTCCACTGAGTGTACAGCCAGCTGGCTGATATACACAGAGGTTTTTGTTTGATGTACACTTTAGTAGTTTGTATTATGAACTCTGCATATATTTTTGGTACTGAGATGTTCAGTCTTGGGAATGATTCATGCAGGGTAGACAACTGAGATGTACAAGGAAAGGAATGTGATGGAAACTGGTATCATTATTAACACCAGTACACCAAAGTATCACTAATAATGATCTAATTAATTAAAAATGGACCATTATTGTAATAATATCTGCTAAAGCTTTGAGGCATGCCAAATTACACAGTTTGCTTTCTTTGAGTTTGCTACTAGCTTGATATTTGAGTAGTCAGTGTGTAGTGTGAAGTCATTTTTGCTGTTTTGAGCTAGTTCTCTTACCTATTACAAGAATCAGATCATCAGCATATGTGGTGATGCTCAGCTCAGAAAAATCACTCACTAGATTGTGAATGAATATTGATAATAGCAAGGAACCCAAGAGTGTTCTTTGGGGAGGCCTACACAATGAAGTTCCTGATGTTAGAGGAGTTGCCTGTACAAAGCCCCAACTCCCAACCTCTTGACATACCAAGGGTCAGTCGCAATCAAACAACTACACAAACCCTGCATAAACATATAAGTAGTGCTTTTGCAGAAGGTACAATCTTCCCCTACATCCTTATATTTACATATGCCAGCTGCACAAGTCATACAGCCAGACCAAGAAGGCCGACACCCAGTAACAATGAAAGCATAAGTGTAATAGCATGCTCCTTCTCCCACTGAAAGAATGGAAATGTACTCAGAGGGTTGTTACATCAATGAGTGGCAATGTCACAAATATCAGCTCATTGGTTAATACTTTGCCCAACATTTAAGGAAGCCATCACAAGTTTGGGATCCTGCTATAACTTTAAAGGTTCTATCATGCAGGTAGGAATTTAAACACTTTTACTGATCATCCTTGAAATCTACATTTCTTGTGTTTTGATAAAAGCACTGAGCACTTGCACTTGATGGATTCAAATGCCCTGTTTAGGTCTATGGAAACAGCTCTGATGGGAAGACCCTTTTTCATGTAGTTACAGATACCGTCAGTTACACATTACATATACAGATACTGTCAGTTACACATTACATCTACAGATGCTGTCAGTTACACATTAGGTGGTGGTAAGTGCATTGTAGCCTCTCATAAAACTCTGCTGCTTGCCATGGAACACATGAAGGGTGAATACATGCATAGCAACATCCTGATATGCTGTTTTTTCAAGAAATTTAGTTACTGGTTGAAACTTGACAATAAACTGTTAAATCTGTACTGATTTTGGTGCTGTGACAGAAATTTGTACAGGATGCTTGAAAAGTGGAACACTCGAGGTGGGGAGAGAATGAAAATGCTTGTCAGTGGCTTTGCACTGATTTATTTTATTTTTATTTATTTAACATTTGTTGACCGGGAAAGTCCGACTAGGTTCCACAGATCCTGTTTTCAGTGGAGGCCCGGGGAGAAATGCTCCAGAAGCATGTCTTTAGAATGTGGGAGGAAACCAGAGTACCCGGAGGAAACCCACGCGAACGCAGGGAGAACATGCAAACTCCACACAGAAGGCACCCCAGCCGAGAATCGAACCAGAGAACCTCTTGCTGTGAGGCGACAGCATTAACCGCTGCACCACTGCGCCGCCCTTGCACTGATTGGTGCAGCCATCTTAAAGAAGGATGGGTATAGACTTGGTAGTTTAGTTTCCAGTTTAGCTTAAGATCCAGCTACTTCTGGAGTCTAACAGTAACTGAGGTTACCCTTCTGGAAGAGAATGGGGGCAGGATAACAGTAAGGTTGAAAGCTTCACCAGTATGGTGGAGAATCAGATATATGCTTTCAACCTGTTAGTATAAACTGTTGCTGCTTTTACAGGTCGTATTATATGACTTGGCTACTGTTTGTCATTTAAATGCCTAAAATTCTTTTTATGACTCTTGGAAGGATTTTGGCTGGCTAATTCTGTTTGTTTATTTTATTTTTAATAGCTAGATTTGGCAATATTAAACAAATGAAACTCAAACCAAGTAAAACCAAAAGTCCACGGGAGGCTAATGACACACCAGCAAAAACGGCAGAGAAGGAAAAAAAATTCTTGACAGCAGGTTGGGTGCTTGTTCTTCTTCCACTTCCTCCAGGCCTTATTCCCTTCCTTCAGATCTACTTTAAGTATGGAATTTAGTCAGAGATAAGCATTCCATTTCATCCATCTTACATTTTGGGAAAGTGCCTATTCAGTTCATTGATATCAATTCTAAAAGTAAGAACACCAGACTCTTCTAAGACATCTGAGAACTAGTGCCAAAAAGAGTTTTTCCAGCACCAAGCCCTGGAGGACTTTGTTGGTGACTGGTCTTGTCTGTGGAGGTGAATTCCCCTATACTGATTTATTGTGTGCTTTCTGTGAGCCAGCAGGCTTTCCAGCAGGTGACATGGGGGTTTAACATGAATTATGTAAGATTATCAACAATGCCTGAGTGAAGTATTGGGTTGAATGCTTTGGCTAGGAGGTAGGTGGTATGCAACATTTTACAGTCATCTGTTGCTTTGTTGACTTTCTCAAAGAAGTCTACCAGGTTGAGTAGGCATGATCTGCCCTTGACAAAGCCAAGCTGGGTTAGCTCCAATGTCTACAGGTTTTCTATGTCACTATTTATCAAGTCCATGATTATTCATTAAATGGCCTTACATATAAAACTAGTAACACTTATGGGCCTGTAGTTATCCTGGCCCATAGGGCCTGAATTTTGCAGATGAATGACAGCTGCAGTCCTCCATTCAAATGTGATGAATCTTGTCCAGAGGCTATGTTAAGCAGTGATTCTACGGTCTTGACAGGTCATGTTTCATGCTATTAAGGAGGCATCCTGGTATATTATCATTGCTATTGATGCATTGTTCTTGGCCTTAAACAGTGCATTGAGAACCTGTTCCCTAGTGATAATTGGGGTGTTATAGCTGAGAGTATTTCCTGTCAGGGTGTTTGGACAGGAGACAGGAGTAAAACTGGAACAAAATTTGTTTGCCTGTGGATTAGCTATATCTTAATGCGATTGTCTTTGGCCTGAAAGGTTGTTTTTACCCCAAACCTGGCTTTGGCAGACTTGATAAGCCCTTAAGTTGCTTGTTTAGATCGTTGAGGGAGTTTTTACTTTGCTGGACATTGCACTTCCTAATTCTGGCCATGATTTTCTTCCTTTTGTTATACAGCCTATTGATGTTGGGACTCTACCACTGTGTCTTATTTTTTGAGTATGTCATGTGCTTTTAGTTGGTAAGTACAGCTGTGACAGAGCAGCTATTTACATGATTATACAAGGTTTTCATTAACAATTCTACAGAGGCAATTGTGTTCTTGCAGTTTGATGGGGTTTAATTTTGCCATTGTGTCACTTAATACCAAATGACTCTGGCTGACTAAGTTTGCAGATGACTGCAAGCTAAGAGCAGTAGTTGAATCTCCAAATGACTTAGCTATCCTGCAGGAATGTTTGCCCTAAATAACTAATGGGTGCCAAAATCATGGACTAAAACTAAATACCAAAATATGTATTGTTGTATCCCTTGGGAAGTTATGTAACCCAGATACTATCACATTGAAAATGCACCACTAAGAGTTGACCGAGCTGTTTAACATTTGGAACTTATGTGGACAGTGACCTAACTTTTGACCAACGTGTCCACTACCATAAGAAAGTTATTCTATATTGTGCAGATTATAAACTACAGGATTCTGTCTAGATCTAGGGATTTATTTTCCTCTGTTTACTCAGCCATAATTAGGCCAGTTCAGTGAGGATAATGCCCCCTTTGGCATGTAGATACAGACACATGCAAAAAATGGAACACCCACAAAGATACCTTACTAAAAGGATACAAGGCCTAAAGAATATGCCCTGTATGGACTGACTTAAAGCCCTGACATTATACTTGTTATCCTACAGACTGCTAAGAGGTGACCTGTCTCTGGCATAAAAAGCAACCTCTGACCCAATACTGATGGACCTACTGCACATCAGCAGGTCAAATGGCATCAGAAATACTCAATCTAGAGTTTTAAACCTCTTTTGTAACATCAACAGAATGGTTTGGAGGGACAGGTATAGCGTGCAGAGGATATAACTGCTCTGAAACACACTGCTCATCCACATAAAAGAAAACCCATTCCTGTCCATGTTCAAAAGCAATTTGGATCTAAGGATGGAAAAAATAAAATTTATCCCAGGACACTGCCCTGTGAACTATTGATGGACAGAATAAACTCCTAAATCCAGTATTCCATGCATGGTTCCCATCAAATTATTTGTGCTATGATCCCAGTTACTTTCAATAAGCATAAAATGTAATTAGCATCCACTGGATGGGTAAGGCCAATATGGTTCGAGCAGACCAGTGAGTACCTTACACGGGGGGGGGGAGGGTTGTGTGTACAATGTTCCGCCAGGTTTAAGAGGACTAGTTCAAAGATGTTTCTGCCCCTGGTGGGCATATGGGCATAATGGGCTATCTGCCCCAGGGTGTTTGTGTTTACCAAGTCCAGGCATCTCTGGGCCTGCATGTTTGGGGCTGTGCATGATTTTTAGTTTATAGTGGAGTACATCTATAACTATGGTGTTGGGTTGAATAGGGATTGTCTCCATTATGTTTAAGTAAGAGCTATGGAAGTCCAGGAATCTCTGGGCCTGCATGTTTGGGAATGTGCATGATTTTTAGTTTATATTGGGGTAGTTAAAGTCATCTATAACTATGGTGTTGGGTTGAATTGGTATTGTCTCCATTATGTTTAAGTAAGAGCTATGGATTTTCTGGGTCATGGAGGGGGAACTATAGTATGCAAGGATATTATAGAGAGATTTTTTGTGTGGTAATTTGAATAAGGAGAAACTCAAGCTCATCATACTTTTTGGCCAGTCTTGAGGTGTGTGTGTGTTTTTTAATACAGATTAAGACATCTCCACCTTTTGTTCCTTCCTGTGTACTTGCTGGTCTAAATGTGTGGAGGGTGTGATAGCCCTGCACTGCCAGTTTCCTCTTAATGCTTTTAAAACATATTTCAATAACTGCATAGATGTCTACATTCTCTAGGGTAAAAGCAGCTTGCAGAGACTGGAGTTTCTTGTTCAGACTCTGGCATTGAGCAGTAACACCTTTGGATTTTCTTAGGGTTGGTTTTGCTGTATTGGAAGGTTTATTAGGTTGGCCATGTCTAAAATCTATTATGCTTCCCTTCCCAGTACACATGCTAGATTTAGTGAAGTTCTTGACTATCTGTATAAGATTCCCTTGAGAGGCGGTTCTATCCTGACCACGGGCATTCACATACCTCTCAACCTCTTAGAGTAAAAAATCTGGACAAAGCCTAAAATGATGGGGTACAAATCGGGACAGATTTTAAATATTGCTCTTAGAAACATAGAAAGTTGATAGAATAATAGTTTTTTCATTAGCAATAATTTTCTGAAGGATGAGGAGATTTAAACTCAAATGTTTGTCATTATTTAATTACTTCAATATTTAGCTATTTGCCAGAAAAGTGCAGATTTTAGGAGGAACATACCAAAAATATGAGACAAAAATCTGGACATTCTGCGAAAATCTGAACTGTTGAGAGGTATGGGCCATTGCCCCTATTTCACCTAGATGTGAAATATACAAATGGATCCAATGGATGGGCAGCTGTTACACCTATTACTCCTAACATTTGTTAGTATGCCTGGCCATTAAAAGCAATACCTGAAATCAGAGCCAGATCAAAGTCAAATGGAGCCCTAGGCAGGGAAATGGATCAGAAACCCCCATACACAGCCCCTCCACAGCCATTCCAGTTTCCTGTTACTTGCCTATTTTTCCCCAGTTATGATAAGCACTGTTCAAAGCACTCAGTGTGCATACACTTTTCTGCTTTACTTCTACAATGACTGCAAATATTTTGATTTAATTTAAAACTTGTATTTCAAATTTTATAGCACAAACATTGAAAGACATTTGCTAAACAAAGCAATACAGTCTCACAATGAAAACAGACTTCGCATTAAAATGTCTCTGTCTTTGAAACTCACATTCACTAAAACAGTATTGAAACCCACATTCAAAGAAAATGCATCTGGCCAGTGGTGGATTAAGTTTACCTTTGGGCTGTTTTCAAATCATAGGCCCCTTGCACACATTTTCAGGACCATGCAAAACTTCTTTGATTCACCTTCCTAACTGTATTAAATTATAATATATAATAATTAAATTATATCCCTTGTATACTACAGAACCACTTGTTAAAGTGTGTTTTAAATTTATAGTTTTTAACATTTTTTCAGTAAGCAATGAAACAAAACATATGAATCAGTAATGACAAAACTGCCCAATTCAGAACATTTCAGTCATAAGAGGCCACGTAAACTTCTGTCTTTACAATCTACCAATATCAGTCAATATGTACAGTCTCTACAGAAGTAAAATTCATCTGAATAATTCCACATTAAAGAGATCTGTAACTAATAAAGAGGTTGCTGATAGCAAACAGCTTTATATTTCTGTTTCATCTACAAATTCAGTGTCTGCTGCCCTTGAAGAATAAATTGCCTATGTTACATTAAAAAGAATGGTAAGCTGGTAATACTGCAATAGGAATGAATGGATGGAAAACTGGAAACAGGTTCATAGTTACTAGGCCTCTCATCCAAAGGAGAACATACTCAGGACTGCAGGACCTTACCCAACTTAAAATACAAACCAGTATCAGTAATTTATCTAGATTTTGGTGGAGCAGAACCCACAGCCTTCTGCATCAAAAGCAAGCATGCAAATTGTTGTGCTACTAACACTGCTTTCAGTGCTTCTACCACAGTAGAGACATCATTTGCTAAACAAAACAGTTGCACATTGTAAACAGACAGCATGAGCAGCAGTAAACTTTTCTTTTCTTGAAGCTCATTTCTTGAAAATGCACTTGAAACTCAATTCCTTGAAAAATGCACCTAAAACTCAGTTCCCTGAAAAATGCAGCTTGGTAGTTGAGGTAGAGGATTCAGACTATTGTTTCCCTTAGCTAAGATACATTGTTTGAGCCTAAGCAAATTACTAACCACCTGCTAACCCTGACTATAGTGTGGTATAGAATTTGCAAGCAGTGTTAGCTGCACAACAAGTAGCATGTTTGCTTTTGATGCAGAAGCATCACCCCCACAGGTGTACCTCAAGAATCCATCCTTGGCCCATTCCTATTGAAAGTCTTTGTCAATAACTTACATGCATCTTCCTGTGAAGGCACTCTAACCCAATATGCAGATGACTCCACTATCATCTGTGTATCAGGCACATTTACTTACCTACAAGGCTACAATGCATAACACAACAAGCTTTTTCTTCCATAGAATCATGGCTCTGCAATGCTGAACTCCTACTTAACTCAAAAAAACAAAGCGCCTTCTCTGCACCCACAAACCCCATAGCTCCAACAAAATAAAGTTCAAGATCTTTTCAGCCAACAATACTGAAACTGAACTGGTTCAATGTCACAATTGACGATAATCTCAAATTTGACCTACACATACAACATACAACAAACAGTAGCAAAAAAACACCAAAAACTAGGCATGCTATACAGGAATAAAAACTTCCTCAACAGGCTACCAAAATGACCCTTACCAAAACCTACCGCCTGCCCTCACTGTTATATGGGGCCCCAATCCTAACTAACTTACAAAACCTCCCTAAGAAAAAAACTAGAAAGCTGCTATAACAAACTTGCCGAATTTGTCATAAATGCAGACCCTCTTACTCATGACTGTAAACCTACCATGCCCTAAGAGGGCTTGAACTCCCCCTCCACCTCTAATATGGACAACTTACTATGGTATACAAAATCATCCACAGCTCACTAGCTTGTCACACTCTTGGACCATTAATCAACTTTTATATCCCAAATAAACATCTCAAATCTGAAGACAAAAATTTTTCTCCCAACTTATAAACTGAACAAAACCCCAGGCCTAAGCCTTTACTCCTGCTCTGTGGCAAAACTATGGAACTTCCTTCCTTTAACCATCAAAACTGCTACTAACCTGCACTCCTTCAAAACCTCTATAAAATAATACTTCAGCAAAGCTTGGATTTGCTCGTGTATGAGCCCAGGCTGAGGTAATCGTATACCTTTTTCTACCTCTACTCTCTCTGTCCTCACTACTAACTTAGCCTACCCTCTCTTCCTCTACACATACTACCCTGAGGTTGCCTTCATATCTTTTCCACATCTATTCCTACTATGCCCTCTATCACACTCTACCCTTCTCTACTCGTACTATCCTACACCTTCACCAATATAATCTGTTACCATATTTCATGACCTCTAGAATATTAATAATCATTATAATAATCATCAATTATGTAAATAATGCTGCTCCTTCCTATTATCTGGCTTTCCATGTAATTTATGCTTGAACACTATGACTTTATTATGTTTGTTGAGTTTTTATTCTGACAAACTAATGTGCAGTTTTTCAAATTTTGTGCTTGAATGTAATGACTTTATTATGTCTAAGTCTTCATTCTGACAAACTAATGTGTTGTTTTCATATTTGTGCATTTAAAGTATGACTTTATTAAAGACGTAAGTCTGTCTAGTGTTTCATTCTGTTAACCATATGTATCTGGAGTTTTTTTCCCTGTACCTCTGCTGAAAATGAGTACCTCATGGCCCAGTCAGACTTTCCTGGTAAACAAATGCCAAATATATAAATAAAACTAGGACATTTCACTCATACACAGACACCTCAACCTCTTGGTGCAAGAAATCTGAACAAAATCGAAAATAATAGGGACAAAATATTGTTATCACGAACCTAGAAAATTGCTAGAATAACACGATTTGTACTAGTATGCATTTTCTAAAGGATATGAAGACTGACACTCAAATGCCTGTTATTATGTAGTAACTTTGTTCCTTTTTATGAGGAACATACCAAAAATATGGGGGAAAATTTGGACATTTGAGAAGTATGCTACCTACCAACCTCTTACACATGCACATACACACACACACACACACACACACACACACACACACACACACACACACACACACACACGTGTGCACGGGTGCATATGTTCACACATACACCCTTACCCATAGCTCTGAACCAATCAGGGACAAAACACAATAAAATCAGGGACAAATCCAGAAATAATCAGGGGCACTTTTCATATATTAGTATTATTAACTTTGAGACATTGACAAAATAACAGAACATGAGTGAATGTACATTTCTAAATTAAAAAACACTGTAACTCTAATTATTGTCATTATTTATTAAGTATAATTCATCACCGTTTCTTCACAAGTCACCAGTTTTAGGTGGGATTAAGAAGGACAGAGCTAAAGTTTCAGTCAAAATCAGAGATGTCCCTAAAAATCGGGCACAGTTGAAAGGTATGCACCTATCTTCCAACCTTCCCCAACCCACAACCCTACCTATCTCTTACACACACACCTACCTACCTACCTGCCACTTAAACAAAAACACACACACCTACCTCTCACTTGCCAGTTCATGGTCTGCATTCCAAATATCTTTGGCATTCAAGAAAGAAGACAAAGATATAAGCATCAGGTCACAGAAACATAAAAGACAAAAGGGGGTGGTGAAAGCCAATACATTCCAGCTAGGCTTATAAATGCCTTTGGGCAGATAGCCTAGTACCTACCTATGAACCTATGAACCTAAAAAACAAGTCGCACACACCTGTCATGTCTGTGTAACTAGATGCAAAGGGTGATTGACATTCTTCTTAAAGAACAGCACTCTTAAAAAAAATGTTTTAATTAAAAAAATAAATTTCCTGCCCAGAGGTTCCCTCCCAGCTAGTGGGGGCCATCTCCCAATCAGTGGGCCCTAGGCAACTGCCTTGGTCACCTAGTGCTGGATTGGGCTTGGCCTGAAGATGGTGTGTTATGCAGAGTATCCAGAATACGCATGAGTCGGACACAGGGACTTTTATCTGAGTTTGCATTCTAAAGCAAAGAACCTGATAATTTCAGGTCAGACTGGTAATGACTAGATTTAGTGTCTTACTCCACATGTCCAAATTCTATCAACAAATGCAGTAATAAAATATAGGCTGCTGTGAAAGTTTATTAAGGGTATTTCTGCACTGCTGCTGAAATGTTTACTTCTGATGTCATTTTGCAAGGGGGTTTCCAGGTTTTATGAGAAAACTGCATTAGGGTGTTATTGGTATTGGCATATTACATTTAATGTATGATGAATTTCTGCTGCGCTGTTCTGCTTAACAGAGAGTAGCTGGAAAGTAACAACACCTTCCACAGCTGGATAATATAGGCCATGCTACTCCAGAATGGCACCTGTGAGCAGAGGCACCAATTTACCGAATGAAAGGACCCAGCCTCACATTTATCAATGTGGGAGGCCATACCAAATAAGAACTAAATTCATATTTATATTTACTCATGTTTTTCTACACTTTCAGTTCCCTGACTGTGCAGATGCATCAGAGGTTCTATATCAGAGTACTTTCCATCAACATAAATCAGATGGCTGGATTGGCAGATAGACAATCAGATAAACAGATGAATGTAGTTCACTTATTCTCTATGCATTTTATTAAATCCCATTCTGATCAACACATTTTTTACACTGGATGCCAATTGCTCAGTGCATTTTCCACTGCCATGCAGATGATTGTTCTTCATGTACCTACAACAAACTCTAAGTTGATATAAGAAATCTGAGTATGGTCTATTTCAGATAACCTCAAGACTGGTCAAAAAGTATGATGGGCCTGAGTTTCTCCTCATCCAAATTACCAAACCTTAAAGTAAATGATATTTATGTTGATTTATTGCTTGGCCATTCACAAGGACCTACCTGGAAGTGTTTTAATGAAATGAGTGGCACACATGTCACAGGACATAAAACGGAGGCAAGCATTATAACAAACAAACAACAAACAAGCCATACTGCCTATTACATAAAATAATTTACTAAAGCTGAGCACTTTTGTTTCTCAAAGAACTTGTGAGACTTTTTTCATAAAATTAAAACCAACAAATGAGTTTAAAAGCCTTTTACGTAATACGCGCCAATATAAAAATATCCAATCACATGAACTCATAAATAATTAACTAAACAACATCACACTTCTACATTAAAGTTGTAGAGAATGTTTTCAATAAAATGCTATATAACAATAATTCATATGTGGAAATATTCTATGAAAACATTTTATAATGTTTGTGTGTGTTAGTGTGTGTGTTTGTGTGTGTGTGTGTGTGTGTGTGTGTGTGTGTGTGTGTGTGTGTGTGTGTGTGTGTTTGTGTGTGTGTGTGTGTGTGTGTGTGTGTGTGTAGTAAAACTGTGAAATTCAAAATTTCTGATATTCGAGGTTTTGAATTTCGTGGTTTTTAGTTTTCATTGTTGTGTGGATTCCACTTCTTGGGCTTGAGATACTGAAATGTGAGATTTCAGTATTTCGAGCTTCTGAAGTGAATCCATATATATATATATATATATATATATATATATATATATATATATATTTAAAATTATTTTGATTACCTAAGTATTATAGTAAGTAAGTAAGCCTCATTAATAGTCTTTTTTATAAAAAATGCTTTCTAAAAAGTTTACAGTTTTGCAGATCATAATCAAAGTAACTTAAGTACGATAGATATGCAGATATGGTCATTAAGAGCTGGGAGCTTCATGTAATTTAATCTAATCTGCCATACTAGTTCACAATATTCCAATCTGCTGTCCTAATCCCTCCTATTGCATTTTTACAATTATCTCCACTGCCCTACAGTCACACTGTTTGCAACTCATGAACTGTGTCAATGCAGGACTAGTGGGACCGATTGGGGACATTTAATCTTGCCCCTTGTGACATTTATACTTGTGCAGTCCATTTGTAATGCAACTCTATATTGTTTTTTGTTTTGTTCTGCATACTTAGCATTTCACTCCTTCAGGGACAATACTGCCATTCAGTGTAGCTCACATTACTGACAATTGTTTTTGTTTCTGTTTTTCTATTTATCACTGTCATATTATTGGTATTATTTTATCTGTCCTTTGCTGTTTTATTTCTCTCCATTTATTTATATATTTATTTACATTCGTATTTTATGCAATATCGTCTTTGGCAGGAGATGTGATGTGGCAGCAGCCACTGCTCAATGCACCTACCTTGATATGACATGATGTGTTCTCAGCAGTGTCCAAGTCTGCCTCAGTGCAAGTGTGATTTATGGTCTTCCAGCAGAGGGGTAACCTGGAAGGCTCTATGGTGCCATTTGTTGGTCTGTTTCTAGGGAATATTTTTGTTCCCTATGAGTAAGGACCACAGGCGAGTCCCAGTATGTCATTCTATGGTAGGTGGAAGAACCAGTGAGAACACTGGTGGCCTGTGCCTGGACACCCTTACAGGCCAGTTGAAGTGCATCCTTGTATGACTGGCAGTTCATACAGCTGCCTCTCCTGACCAGCAGGCCAAGAGAGACTGATCTCATTTATGACAGTAATCACAGAAATGACTTCACCACAGGTTGGGTGTGGTGCTGTGCAGCATGGCATAAGGCATTTCTTATTACCACCCATCATTAATAAATTCACAGAGGCATAAAAGCATTTTTTGGCCAAATATTTATTTTTCACAATATAATTTGGCGGCTACTGAGATTATGCATAATGCAAATCATGCAAATCTAACAAGGCAAAACCACAAACACTAACTTAAGTACTTGAAACAAGGCATTGGCCTGTTCATGTGCCACCTAAAAGAGAATTCTTTCTAATCATAATTCATATTCTTAAAATGAATAATACGATCGTTATTCAGAAACTGCTAAGACTGTTACATATTAGCATGTTCTCATATTCTAAGCTGATTTCACCTGTCATTTTCCTTTGCGCAAGAAGCATTGAATTCATTACAGAACTTGTAGTAAAAACAAGGACAAAATACAGTGCCATAGTATATATGTTTCTAACCACATACCCTAGGCAAGCAATGTTCCATAATATTTATTTGTTTATAACAAGGCAGAACTATGTCTTCTATCAAAATTTGCAACATACAGCTGTCGTACCCATGTCTTACAGAATGCATACATATTCTCTGGCCAAGCATACTTCAAAATAATTCTGAAATAGAGAATTCTATGTTGACAGCTGCAATATCTCCTGACACATATTTTTAGTATTTCATTATATCTTAACAGTTCTCCCTTTAATTCATTCAAGACATGAATTAAACTTTTATTTACTCAAGAAAGTTGGTATAAGAAATCTGAGTATAGCCTATTTCAGATAACAATTTGATTGTTCTTTCCTCAGATTTGCCTTAAGAACTAACAAGATAGCATAGATATGGGGTGCAGGAAAAATGAACACTAAGTGATAAACGTACTTGCTGGCTTGAGGTTTTGAGTGGTAGCACTCGAGCCATATATTTATATGCATACATGCTCTATGATTATTAATTCCTTAGTACCTGTTTATTTTCATAATATATATATATATATATATATATATATATATATATATATATATATATATATATATATATATATATATATACATACACTATACATACATAAAGATGGGGCCTGACAATATCTGTGGATGCATCGTTAATATCATGAAGCACACTACATCACATTCCTAACAACACTGTTCAGTCTCAGTCACACCCCTAACAATACTGTTCAGTCTCAGCCACACCCCTAACAACACTGTTCAGTCTTAGCCTCCATATACGTTTTGTACCAACTGACTGAAGAACAGCTGCAATCATTCCCCTACATAAGGGAGTACCTTCCACAGATGCAGGAAATTACAGACCCATAAGTTTGGCCAGCCTCATATGCAAAACCTTGAAAAGACTTATCATGGAACTAATGAATCAAGACATAGGGAACCTCCAAATACAGGACACATCTCAATTTGGAATCATCAAGGCCAGGACATTCTTACTCAGCCTGGTAGATTTTTTTTGAAAAGGTCTCCAATGCAATGGATGAAAGCAAAATAGTATACACCACATACCTTGACCTGGGAATAGCTTTTGACCTAACTCCCACCTCAAGCATAGTAGAAAAACTAAACAAACTGCGGATAAACCCCCTATGTCATCCACTGAATTGCTAACTGGCTCACAGATAGGACACAAGAAATAAAAAAAGGGGGCATTATCTCAAGAAAAAGACCAGTCACCAGTGGATTCCCATAGGGTTCTGTGGTGGAACCCTTCTTGTTTGACATCTACTTTTCTGAAAAAAAAAGCTAATACTAAAGAACTGTAGCTGAATAAGTTTACAAATGACTGCAAGCTAAGAGTAGCAACTGAATCCCCATATGACTTAGCCATCCAGCAAGAAGGTTTGTCCCAAACAAATAACTGGTTCCAAAATCACGGACTGAAGCTAAATGACAAAAAAATGCATTATTGTATCCTTTGGGAAGTCATCTATTCCAGGGAACCCCAATGCTGACATTATGACCCTAAGAACTGACCCAGTTGTTTGAGATTTGGAGAGTTATGTGGATAGTGACCCAACATTTGACCAATATGACTCCACTGCTGTAAGAAATTTCTGTGCAGTATAGAAAAGGGATTGTGTCTAGATCTAAGGATGTCAATGCCCTTGTTTACTAGGGCCTCCTTAAGCCAACTATTGAACACAACACCACTTCTGTCATGTATCTGCCTAGACACATGTAACACATGGAACACCCACCCAAAAAGATACCTTATTAAAAGGATACAAGGCCTAAAGAATATATCCTACACAGACTGACTCAAATCTGTGTCACTATACTCGGTATCCTACAGATGGCTAACAGGTGACATGCGTCTGGCATACAAGGCATCCTCCAACTAATTACTGATGGATTTATTGTACATCAGCAAGTCAAGTGGAATCAGAAATACTTGGTCTAGGGATCTAAACTTCTTCTGCAACATTAACAGAACAGTTTGGAGGGACAGGTATATTTTTCATAGGATGCCACTGCTCTGGAACTGACTCCCTATTCACATTAAACAAAGTTTATCCCTGCCCATAGTCAAACACAACCTAGATCTATGGATGGGAAACAGAAAACTTACCTGGAAAACAGAAAATTTACCCCTGAACTTCCCCCTGCACTAATAATAGACAAAAGCAGCTTCTAAATGCTTTATCTCATGCATCAGTCCTCTCAATTTATTTATGGTATGATCCCAGTCATTCTCATTAGGGGTAATATATAATTATTAACCATTAAATGGGTAAGGCCAGTCTCTAACCAAATGGGATAGGTTGATTTGAGCATCACTACGGAAACTGGCTAGGCTTAAAATGGCCCACAAAGGCAGATTGCCTACTTTTTACCTATGAACCTATGGACATGAATCATAGCTTAGTCAGAATTAAAATACTATAGCTAAGAGCCTTCTTAAAATCTTTTTCCCTAACAGGGAAATAGATTGGTTATCAGCTCATTTGGTAGATGACAAAGACAAAAAAAATGTCACCTGTTCAGGGGTTCCCTCAAAATTTCATTTTACACCCTGGAATGATTGTGTAGTATCTGTATCTCACACATTCTCCCTTTTTTAACATTTGTGCAAACTTCAGAAACAGATGTCTGTTTAACCTCATGTGACAAAAGTCAAAATTTGATCTTCATGAATTCTGCTCCATATAAGAACCATTTGCCTATGTTCAAAACGTCGTCGCTATGATTTGATGAGATCATATTTTCAACACACTGTCTCTACAATCTGGTGATGAGATCATGTGTTCAGCAGAATCTACTTTAGTAGACTGAATTATCAGAAAATCAAAACTTGAACGGACGAGACAAGATCATAAGGGGAGAAGAATGAATGTTTACAATGTCAAAATTATTAAGAATGAAATAGCAACTCCACATGTCAAACACAACTCTGAACGTCTGAATGGAGATCATGGTGCAGTCAGATAAAAACAGCTGTTGCATTTAAAGAAATAATTTTGACACAAAAATTTAAGTTTTTTAATGCTTATGAATGGAGATCGCGTTACAGTGAGGATTGGGAAATTTACCCTTTTCCCCAATACATTGTGATCTCAGAGTTGGCATATATAATTTGCAGGGGGTGCAGGGGTCCCCCCATAAAAACATTGAAAGAGGTACATTTTTGTGACTAAATGATACCTTTAAATGGAGCAGCTGGATTTTTGACTGCACTGCAATGTCCACTCAGAAGGTCTGAGTGGTGTGTGACATGCGCAGCTGATGTTTCGTTCTTGCTAATTTTGGCATTGTAAACAGTCATTCTTCTGTACTTTTGATCTTCTCATCTTGGTTATTTGCATTTAGTTTTTTTGTTGATTAGATCTACTAAAGTATATCCATTCAGCACACTCTACAATCTGGTGTTGAGATCATGTGTTCAACACTGTCTCTGTGATCTGATGAGGAGATCATGCATTCAACACATTCCCCAGGATTCAATAAATCTGTGTAGGCTGTGTGTAGAGCCTACATGGAATGTATCCATGTACACCTCCACGGTTCCTTCTCGGCAGTGTGCCATAGATATTTATTATGATGCATGCCTAAGGGAGGATGCAGCAACATGGATATTGAATCTGTGTAAGGCTT
The DNA here is from genome assembly GCF_019279795.1 of Protopterus annectens. Lineage (NCBI taxonomy): Eukaryota > Metazoa > Chordata > Ceratodontiformes > Protopteridae > Protopterus > Protopterus annectens. The sequence goes on from NC_056749.1 coordinate 84,282,110, forward strand.
ACAGCACAGCCACATACCTTTCAGCCCATTAACCTTGACCGAAAGGTCTACAGGACATTTTATTTAATTAAATTTGATTTATTTTATTTATTTATTTTATGTTTATGTGCTTGTTTGTGCTCTATGCCGCTCGTTATTTAGCTATGCTTAGCTTTGCACACCTATACATCAGACATCTGCTAGACATCTAAAAATATAAACCGGATGCATTCAATTTTAATATTTTTTTTTATTTTCGTGTGCTTATTTGCACGATGCGCCATGTTATTTACCCATGCTTAGCATTGTGCACTCATGCATTAGACATCCACTACACATCTAAGAATAGACACTAGATGCATTCAATTTTAATTTTTTTTTAACTTTATGTGCTTGCTTGCATGATGTATCGCATTATTTAGCTATGTGTAATGTGGCGTACTTAAGCATTAGACATCTGATAGACAGCTAAAAATAGAAACCTGATGCATTCAATTGTTGTAGTTCTGCAGTGCCTAGCAACATGCAAACCCATGCAGTGATGCTGCACTACACTTGCAGTCACCTTTGTAGTATAGCTGAAGATATTCAAGTTCTCTTCACTATCCCAGTGGCTAGATAGATTGAGTCATGACCAGCAGTGTAGGTCTTTGTGTCCTGTACTTTTTACATTGGGTGACTGAAGCACTAGTTGACTTTAAATTAAATAATTGTTACATTTAGAAAAGCTGTGTGATGCTAATTAGTTCTTAAATGTGGTCAACAGTCTTTTCCTGTTTACGTGTTGCAAAGCTTCGCTTAAACATGGATTGTGTGAGTTTGCATGATGCTGACACTGCATTTTTAAAGTTACAGTATGATGTGCAAGGGCAGAAATGCAGCTTATTTTAAGGCCAATAGGTGGGAATTTCACATCATACCTTGGAGCCTGACATTGACTGTGGGTATGCCTGCTGGTTTTGGTAAGGGAGTGCATTTTAGGGCACAAAAGTGGGTGTGCAGGAGTCCAGGATTTCTGTTGGACTACTTGTACAACACCACGAATCCCAGCTGTTGCAGGATAACTACAAGGGTTCAGAGGAATATTGCCCTTATGTCTGGTCCTCTGATTTGCAGATATATGACATTACTTGAAATACAATTTAATGGCAAATCTGTTATCTGTAGCTACTATTGTATGAGCACATCATGTAAAATTCTCCCTGTCATTGTGCCTTTGTTCCACCATTTTGTATGGCACAGCCCATAATGTCCCATTGTAAGAGGTTGAGAGCAATGTATGTGGAACAGCATATACACAATATAAGCAGCCAGTGTTTTCACAAGTGAAATTTAACATATCTAGAAGTATGTAGTTGTAGTCTATGTAGTTATATTATCTGTAAAGTTACTAATGTTCTTCTTTTTTCTCTCACCCCACCCCTTCTCTTCTTTTATTTATTAGGTGTATTTATTATCATTTGATATTATCATATTATTTGTAATTACCTCTTATGTTGGCCTTATGTATAATTTAATATTGCTTTGCTGTTAAAAAAAATTCATTTACATTATTTATGGGTGCGTTCCTCATTACATTATTTTCAATTTGTTTCCATTAATCATTATTGTTTTTGCTTACATTATTAATTATATTTGTTTTGGTTATATTTATTTTTCCTTATGTTTATATTTAATTTACAGAGCAACAAGGTAGGCTGGTTCCTGCTGATCAAACTACCTTGGCTTCCCCGGCCAAGGCACCGAGACCCAGCACATCTGGCCCACAGACTGGTGGTGCCCCCTCTGCTGCCCCTGCACTAGCTGCTCCACTAGGTAGTTCCAGCCCTCAGGCTGGGGGTGGCCCCTCCTCTGGGAGTAGAGGTGGAGGGGTGCTTTCACCACCCAAGACCAACTGCCAGGCATGGTGAGTAGGCTTGTGCTCTAAACTGTTGGTGCCCCCCATGCCAGATAGAGAGCATGCTGTCCATCCTGGTGGGGCAGTCTCACCCCAGGCACTGGCATCAACCTCTGCCTCCACAGGAGAAGTGAAGGTGCAGTGCCGACAGTCCCACGGGTGAGGACTTGTATCACATTGCTGCGGTGTCTGACGTCCATGGGACTAGGATTCCACAACATCCTCACCAACCAAGTTGTTCACCCCCCTCATGGGTCACACACCAAACCTGTCTGCTGTCTTCTCTCTCTTGTCTGTCTGCAAAAGCTTCCTTACCTTCCCAACTTACCTTCCCCACACATGCTTATGCCCCTTTCCCACATTCTAGTCTCTCCTTAAAAAAAAAAGGGCACCTGTCCCAAAAAAAAAATGTCCCATACATAGCTCTCCATTTCACACACGTGTCCATTGGACACACTGAATTTGGTCCAATTAGCTTGACAACGCACTTATGCTGTCAACACCCCTCTCTCTCTGGGAGTGATAGTCTCAACTCAGCTAAGAAACTGCAAAAGTGCCCAGATGTTGCCGTTGAAGAAATGGATAGCTATAGTTCTTTCCTACACCCATCCTGCACATACTTACGTGCCTTTCAATATGTTTTTTCTCCCTGCTTGCACCCCATTTCACCACTGTCCTATCTCCCCAATTTTTAATTTCTTTAAAGAATTTTTGCATGATGTTGCACTATGTGCAGCATCTCTAACCATGGAAAATGGTAGTATATTGATATATCTATTTGAAAGCATAACAATCACATCCAAAAAATATACCTGTGCCCTATTTCAAACCCAATACTATTGCACTTGAAGAACAGTGCATCAACCACCAAGCCACACAGCCAGTTGATTAGCACAAGTGTTTTAAGCAAAACATAGTAATTGTCATTATCTCAGCATTAAGCATGTTTAAGCGATGCTGCACATTGTGCAAATCTGCAAATAGATTAATAGAAAAATAGGAGTTTAACTGGGACTCTGGTAGAGAAATACATCCCTACAAAGCCACACACAAAATAATAGATGTAAATGAGGTATGTAACAGCAGGTAAGTGTGCGGTTATATGTACAATATGTAAAAATACACCTGTAATAACAGTGACTCAGTGGCTCATTCTATTAAATGCTTTGAAAACATTAATTTTTGGTTCACTTGATCCTGGGTTCATATACAGCTGTGTCTAGCATTTTAAATACATATATGTCTACATCACCAACATAAATTCTAATGTGTATTATTGTCTCATCACCTATTTATCCACCCAAAGCAAGATGGATTGGATATCTGCTTCTAAAACAATGGAAGTCAAAAGCCTACAGATAGGACTTCATTTTAACTATTTCTATTACAACACTAGAAAGTGCATAGAATGTCAGGTCATGCATTACTGTGAATTCCCTGAGGATTTTGAAGTATATAAGTCAGATGAGGCCCAGGCATATCAGACTGCAGTCTACAATGATTTGCTAGTGATATTACAGACAATCACAGTTAGACAAGTAACATACGTATATGGAGACCTTGCTAGAACCAAGGGCTGCCAGCACACATGTCCCAGATGACTACCATGACATAACGCATGACTTGGCAGCTATCCAACTGGTTGACATAATGGTTAATGTACTCCCTACCTTGTTCTATGATACACCAAGCATGCTGCCTTTCACTCTGTTAATGACACCTTTAGCTAACATACTTGCCTTAAGCACATACCGTAATTTCCAGTGGCATGGATTCCCTCAATCGGGCTCTGGCTGTACACCAAGGCTGCCACAGGTGCCACAGTTACTTCTACCACATGCCTCACAGTTACTCTGAAGTGTTGTTGTCCTGCACATTCTGCAGCCTGTCTGACTATGTCTGTCGCCTACAGCAGCAGCTTCAGCCTGTATCACACACATCTGTATGTAAAAAGTAGCTGCTACAAACATTCTCTCTGTGCTGACTTAGTATCTTTACCCCAGTAATTTCCACCCCAACATATAAGAAAGGGGATGGAATCTGCATTGAGGCCTTATATCTTGTTGGGTAGTTGCATGGGATTGGCTGAATATACTGCAAATCATCTGTGTAGGCTGTATGTAGCATTCCTGAACTACAGACTGGTTCAGAGGCAATCATCTGCTATTGAGAATCATCTTAAAAAGGCAAACTCATAGCAGGGGAACCATTGTGTATGAGAGTTAATTTGTATGATTAACTCATTGACACAGTACTTATATAGCTCTATCTTTCAACAGAGGAGTATTGTATTCCATCAGGTATGTAATTATTTTGTTTCCAACATGATGCATATGCTTGAATATACCTAGGGGGAATTGGGATTACATCAGTAAGCCTTTCTTAGAACTGTACTGTTGACATGCCATTGATCTGCAGCTATGATACACCTACAGAGGATGTAGAGTACAGCAAGAGTATAATACTATCTGTTAACTAGGTACACATGTCTCCTGGATACTGCCTTTGTTAGCAGTTGTAATAGTACACTGCTATTTGTTTGGCACTATTGTTTATACATATGTTATTGAGGAGTTTTCTGCTATGGGGTACTCTAGAATGGACTCCTGTGTTGGGTGTGTGATCATACATGAGTATCTGTCATGGCGCAAACAGGTGTAGGTCACAATTGCTACTATCCTAGTTGCATCCACAACCTTTGTATGTTGGCATACTGTTGAATGTGAGATGTGTGTTGTATCCACAACCTTTGTATGTTGGCATACTGTTGAATGTGAGATGTGTTGTATCCACAACCTTTGTATGTTGGCATACTGTTGAATGTGAGATGTGTGTTGTATCCACAACCTTTGTATGTTGGCATACTGTTGAATGTGAGATGTGTGTTGTATCCACAACCTTTGTATGTTGGCATACTGTTGAATGTGAGATGTGTGTTGTATCCACAACCTTTGTATGTTGGCATACTGTTGAATGTGAGATGTGTGTTGTATCCACAACCTTTGTATGTTGGCATACTGTTGAATGTGAGATGTGTGCTGTATCCACAACCTTTGTATGTTGGCATACTGTTGAATGTGAGATGTGTGTTGTATCCACAACCTTTGTATGTTGGCATACTGTTGAATGTGAGATGTGTAATCAAGAGGGAAATACTGACAGCCTTACTTTATTGCTGTATCTCCACATACTGTACTCCCACATATGTTATCTTGACATGTGTTCACATTTATTTCTATTTAAGGGGATATCATGCATGCAAGACACCATGCACCTTTCATAGAGGCAGAGACTGACCTCATTATTGAGGCCTTGTGACAACACTACCAAGTCCTGCTGTCCATAGAGAGGGCAAATAGGCAAAAGCATGCAGCCTTGTGGGACAAACTGATGCATAACATTAATGACATGGGTCTCCAGAATTTTACATATGAGCAGGTGCGACACTGTGCCACACATATGATAAATGTGGCATGCAGATGTGCAACAGATGTGTCTAGGGATCATCAGGTCACTAATAGTGGAACTACAGTGGAACAATCTCTGCTAGCTACAGAAGATTTCCTGGCGAACCTTGCAACATAGGACAGCTCCCAGGCATCCATCACCCAATAGGTCATGGATGTGGGTACCACTGTTTCCACTGAAGAGGAGAATCCAAGTATGCTTAGCTGTATCATTATTAGAATGCTATTGCATTCAGCATGTCAGGGTGTACATAGTTTTACATGGGTGTCAGGTGTTTTATGGGGGGGGTTAACTGCAGTTTTAAGCTCATGCACAGACTGTGACCCACATGCCTGTTAACATAGCAGCTACTGTAAATGTGAGGTATTTGGACCTAGTACCAATGTTATACTGTAACATGCGAGCTGTTTACATTGCCTCTCCCACAATCTTTTTCAGGACTGTGAGGAATAGGAAGAAGCAGCACTCCTGTTGCTGATAAGCAAAAAACTCTTTTGTCAGAGATGTAGATTTAGTTCAATGTATTCGTTAAAAGTGTCATTCCAAGTCTGCTGGTTAGATCGATGTACCGTCTGCATGATTGCCAACTGTACACATATTCCATGACTGTACACAATTTAGACTCACACATGTGCCTTGTAGGAGTGACCACAGTGGGTGATTTGACACTACTGTCAGGACATCACAGATTTTTGCAGAATGTCAGCAGTGTGCATCATTTAGCTTTTGTTCGTGAAATTCTTGTTTAAAGAACTTTTATTTCCAAATGATTATAGATTTGGGCTAGAAAATAATGTCCTGATGTCCTACTATATGAAGTTGTGGTTATATATGTGTGTAATAGTGACAGAAGTGTATAAAGCTTAACATATATTGCAACATAGCACTGCAGAACATAGTAGTGCAGGCATTAATGTAATTCTTTCCCCTTTTTGTCACCGGTGACCAGGGAGGTTGGTTGGTCTTTGTCCCCTTCACAACCTGATGTCAGTGTCCCTTCAGACTCTGATAATAATGGTGAGCAAAATGAGGCACAGCTAGGGGTTGCAGGGGCTGAATCTGACACAGAGATTGGCATCTCTCATCCACCCTAGGTATCACTGTACACACCAGTATGCCTACATATACCCAGTCCCCTGAGGCCACAGACATTGGACAGTTGGAGGGTGGGGATATTGAACTGGAAAGTGTGGCTACTGTGGCTGCAGTGACTGTTGACACTGGCCATAGCCAAACAGTTGGTGAGGTTCCACACAGGGGGATTGATGGGGTGCCCATAGGAAGCCTGTTGTCCCTCCATCATCTGTTGCAGGTATCTCATCACGTGTCACTCTGTGTTTGTTTAGGGCCATCATGTAGGTGCAGGCACATTCAAAAAGGAACTCCTGATGAATGATCAGGGTTATAGATGTAGCACAGTCTGATATCTGTGACTGCCTCCACCATGTTGCTGATATGCTGGAATGGCTGAACGACACAGTGGAAAGATGTTGGTCTGAGACAGATCACACACTATCTGCCTTGGGACAAACATTGTCTGTGATGGAACATCTGGTGGGAGTTGAGTGTCAGCCTAGTGGACATAGGTCAGCAACTACATCTGCTGACAGTCAACATGGCCATGCACAATCACACTTCTGTAGTGGCACTAAGAGCATCACAGAGAAGTGCGTCATCCACACCCAGACATGGCAGGCCATAGGCGTATTGTCCTGGGTGTTCCCATGGATGACACATTCCTGCAGACAGTAGTCACCCTCAGGTAGTAGTACAGCATCTGACCTTGGGCATGGAGGTGCCAGTCTAACTCCTGGCATTGCCAGTTCACATGTTCGGGGGGTGGAGACGAACTGTCAGCTTTACCATGCATGGCTCACAACTGTCAAACATACAAACATATAGGGCTAGCACTGAGCGTGGCTGTGTTCATGCAGACACTCACACACCACTGTCACATTCAGGTCACCTACAGAGACAGACTTCACATATCCATGGTCCATCTTGCCTGCTTCCCTTCCTGACTCACACACATGCTTGCCAACCTATTGGGTCAACCTTGGCCTCCTGCACTCCCACACAACATCCTGTGCAAGTGATGATGCCTAAACCACATCCCTATCATCTTTCTCATGGATGCAGGGAAATAAAGCTGTGTGTCTGATACACAGGGTGACTATCTACTTTAATATGAATTTGTTTCATCCGTTGTTCCTTTTGACATGCTACTTTTACTGGTCATTTAAAGATAGTGTACGTTCGTACGTTGCCATTTATAATGAGTATAACAATAATGTGTGCACGTTACGATGGATGCTGTTGTAATGGCTGAGTAGTCACACAATGGCAGGTGTCACATGGAAATGTTTATGTCTCACTTTCAGGGTTGTGTAGGACACACCTATGGGTAAACATGTACAATCAACCCATCAATGTCAGACCACAGGATTGAATGTCAGCACAGAAAAATGTCATCAGAAAGGTAAAACAGTATAAGTTCATGGGTTCACAGGTTCATATGTGTTTAATAGGCTAGCAAACACAAGGGCTTCTTTAAGCCTAGCCATGCATCTGTAAATTCTGTCACAGTCTAATACCCTTGATAAGTGTAAGCAGGGTTTTGGGAGCTGAAACATCCACAAGCTGGAGTGTGGGAGATGAACCATCCAAAGTTTCCCTGTGTCCATTAGAGACATTGGTCTTAAACCATGTATGATTGTCCTGTCCACCATCCAATCATGTAACTTGCACTTGATTTGCATTAGCACGGAACTCTGCTTCACATGGATGGTGAGCCATTTCCATATAGGGTGTAGTCTCTGGGTTACACACCTGTCTCTCCAGCATGTCCTATTTTTGCCACAGGCAAGTGCTAGTTGTTTCCTGGATATGCAGGAGATCCACAGTAGGGTCTGACACCACCCTGTATGGCAGGCATATGCTTCCCCTCCAAAGCATGTAGGAGACAGAATATATGGATGGGGCCTTGATGCGGTCTGCCTAGAACATGCTACATACACCATGTAGTAGCTTAGGGAGGAACCTCTGTGGATGCTGCAGTTTACAGATAGGCCTGGGTAGTTACATACCAAAGGTGGCATTGCACTCAATGATAGGTCTGATGAATGCCCAATACAGTGAAACAATGGGTTCCTTGGATTTACATGCCATACCTTTGTTTATAGGTTGGGCAACATAAAATGAGTTTCCCAGTATTACCGACAAATGACAGTCAAAGGCTAGATCACTATCTATGTGTCCATAAGTCCATGACTACTGGGTCAACTGCTGGAGGTGTGCAGTCAATATGTTAGTTACCAGGGGTGGATGACTACACAAAGGATAGTATTGTCCATTTCTTGGCATTTACTGTTAGTCAATGGCTCTGACAACAGTACTTCTGTATTAGCTCCAACTGGATATCATTTTTGTCAGTGTGGGATGCAATAACAGCTCCTAATTTGCAATCATCAGCAAATGTAGTCAGCCAGAGACCACTGACAGTGGCCGTGACTGCAGAGATGTAAATGCCTAAAAGGAGTCTGAGGAATGATTTGTGAGAGAGTCCACTAGTGAATGGCCTCATTGTAGAGGTGGACTCCCCAATGCTAACTTCCTGGATCGTATCTGTCAACCACTTAGCTATTCACTGGCTGACATACTAGTTTTTTATCTAACTCTTGAATTTGTCAACAATGCCTGATGGGGTTATAATGTCAAATGCCTTATCAGGCCATGGTAGGTGGAGTAAATCATTTTCCTTCGTCCATTGCTTTGGTAACCATGGCGTATAGGTCCACCAAGTATGGTAGTCATGATCTGCCCTTGACAAAACCAAACTGGGTTTGGTCCAGTGTCTGTAGGTGCGATACATCTCTAGTAATCATTTCCAGAATAATATTGTTAATGTCTTTACATATCGACTACTGAGACTTCCGGGTCTGTAGTCTCCAGGGTCTGTAGATGGCCCACCTTTGTGCAGAGGGATGACTGTCACTGTTCTCCATTAATGAAGTGCAATGCTTGTTTTGTGGCTACAGTGAAATACTAATTGCAGAGGCCGTGAAAGGTCATGTTTCATGCTATATAGAAGGCATGGGGTCCGAATGGAGAGATAGGGGTCCGAATGGAGAGATGATAAGTCAGCAAGCAAAGGAGAGTAGTATTGTTGAAACTGAATTCATCCTCAAGTCTTAGTGAGGACCTTCACAAGGTGGACTGAGTTCTACACAAAATCTCACCAAGATGGCACTGATAAATAGACTGTATTTATATAGCATAGATCATGGACAGAAATAGGCCAAACATTAAAAAAAGATATCTGGGTGCACAAGACCCAGGATTAAAAAGTGCCTAATCCTGTTAAGCGCACTGTTGCCGGGACTGGAAAAAATGCCAGTGTAGAGTCCTCAAAATATGGAAACATTCCTACAATGGGGCCAGGCCAATCCCAGGGGGAGGATGACCCCCTTGTTGTAGAAGGAAGTAGTAGTCCACAAAAGTGACAAAAACTGACAGGCCAAAGAAGAGCCATAAAAATGATAGAGTGGATTACTGAGGATACGAAAGAAATGATGTATTGTTACCTTTATGCAAAAAGCCCAGAATTTCCAGACACAAGATATACAAAAAGATTAAGAGACAAATTGGAGGAAAGAAAAATACTTCCATAAGAAAAACTGTCAGAAGCCTCAAATAAAAAAATTCTGTTTATTAATACAACAGATTTGTGAAAACCTTTACATAGACCAAGAAATGTTGATCTGTTTGGAAAAAGAAGTATCTGTGGAAGTATGAAAATATAAACAACAAAACCCAGAGATATTTGAAAAGTATAAAAAAGAAATATGAACATTTTATTTATTTATTTGCATTTGTTTACAGGGAAGGTCCACTGGGCCAAACTTTACCCATTTTCAGTGGAGGCCCAGAGAGAAAAGCTCCACAATGATTTATACAATGCATACATTCGATAAAACTCAGTTGGCAAATACAAGTTTTAAACAATAAACAAAGTTTTTAACAAAGTAAGAAAACAGTGTAGCTTGTACATAAACCTGACAGTACATATAGGCATAGGTACAGAAATAGATTATCATCCAGGGATAAAGGTGAAGTTTTAGAAGGTAATATAGGATGGAGGTAAGGAACAAGGGGGATAGTAGTAGGAGAGAGATAAAGTCAGTTATAGGCCATGAGGAACTAACACAAAAGCATGAAGAGAGATGCATAGCTAGTGGATCTACGTGAAGGTAGAAGAGAGTTCCATAGTTTAGCAGTGGAAAAGGAGTGGACCATTTGACCCGTGGAGAAGTTAGGTTTCTCTTCTTGCAAGAGTATTTGATTTTCAGAGTGGAAAGGTCAGTTAGGGTGGTAAAAAGGTAGGGCAGTTCAATGGAATGACTATTAGTTTGTAGGCAGTTGTTTTATATATTTATTTAAATGGAGAAGTAGAGTATGACTTAGAAAGAGTAAGGTATTGCAAAAGGTGGTTAGTAGTCTGGAAGAGGTGAGGAGGTTGCAGTTAGTAGTAGTTATTTAGTAGAACAGGCTACAGATGAGATTATTAGCAGGGAGAAGAGATGAACTGGGGCATGGAAAAGAAAGAGAGATTTATATGGTGCAATATTTATGCAAAGGTGAAAGCCAAATTAATCAATATAAAGAAGGCAGCCCCAAAGATATTCAAAGAGAAATAGAGGCAAAGGCATCAAGGTATGGAACATTTCACAATATAAAACAAATAAATTAAAAAACAAATATTATCACAAAGAGAGAATGTAGAAAAGAAGATTAGCAAAATATAAGTTAAAACATTTAAAAAAAATTGAAGTTATCGAGTGCCTGTGAAGTGAAGGATTTGGTGTACAAGGTGTAACACAGGTTACATCACAGCATGATGGAATGAGATCCCAAATTAAGGAGAAACAGGAAGATCAGGAGACATCTGAAAAAGATATATGGACATAGGAAAGAAAAAGAGGTTTAATATGGTGTAATATCTATGCAAAGCAGAAAACAAAAGTAGTCAATACAAAAGGAGCAGTACCCAATATATTAGAAGAGAAATACAGGCAAAGGAATCTGGACATGGAAAACTTTACAATACAAAAAATAACAGACAGAGGAAAAGTAAAAAAGGAGATAAGTAATGGAGAAGTTAAAGAAATGGCAACTGAGGTTATAGAGTACCTGCAAAGTGAAGTATTCAGTGTAGAAAATCTAATTCAGAAAGCACCACAACAGGACAGAGCAATAGACATCCAAATTAAGGGGAAACCAGTAGAATGGGAAGCAATTGGTCAGGTGCCATATGAAGATATTTTGGAGCCTTCCACAGGAAACCAGTATAAATGCTCACATGATCCCAGACAGCAAGGGAAGGAACAGGAAACTGGAAACTCTGACACAGTCAAGACTGAGGAGTGATAGGCCAGTGAGTTCCCATATGACAGAGCAACAGATGGCATGGTGTAAAATTGAAGATAATGTGCCACAGGAAGATGCTACAGAACTTTCTATAGAATGCCTGCCTACAGGAAATGAAAACAAAAAAATGTGCCCTCAGTTTAGAAGAAACTAAGCTAAAATAAGAGTTGCTTGAATTACTAGAGATATATAGACACATTAACATCAATGAAATAAATAGACTGCAGAAGGTAAAAAAAAAAACAAAAGTCAGAAGTTTGATAAAACAAAGTGAACACAGTAATTATGACTGTCCCTAGAGATCATTTCTATATAACAGAAGTAAACAGGATATATTACTGTGCAGCTAAATTAATAACTGCTAAAGATCTACCACAAGAATGCAGGGTAGTGAGGGAAAGGAAGTGGAGAAATTGAATATCATCATGGAAATATCAAATAGAGAAAACTATAAAGCAAGTAAGACCAGGAAGTGTCATTGTTAGAAGAGTATAGAAGATCAACAAAAATACTTAGAAAGATAGACGTGATAAAAGCAATCCTCAGTATTAGAACAGATCAGGATCCATTATCAGGAACAGGGGGGTGAGATATTCACAGAACCTGTCAGGTGACAGGTGAGCTATGTCCACAGGCTCAGTATATGTGCTATAATTAACAGCCACTTTGGCACAGATCTGGCCGTGTCCTTTTAGGTAATAGATGTAACTAAATAACACCTTTTGGTTATCCTTTGTGGAGGAAGCTAATTTGAATTCATAGTTTGCTTGTGACGACTTCCCATGAACTCTTATTGCCTTGTTCAAGCTGAGTAGAGAGTGTTTCCAGTTTAGGACTCACTCCCTCTTACTTTTACACAGCTATTTTTTCCACTTATTATAAAGCCTGTTAATGGCAGTTGTTCACCTAGCAGGTTTTCTCTTCCTTGAAGAGCTTGTTTTGGTACTATCAGGTATAGCCGAGTCAATGCAGTTAAACAGGTGTTTGTATGACCCATTGGTGTAGACCTCGCCATAGTTGCCAATTCCATCTGTGGGGGGGTGTAGTACAGCTATCTATACCATCCTGTAAGAGGTAATTATGTGATTTGGAGAAGTGTTTTAGTTTATTTGATGGTTGGGGGCAGCATGTCATACTCAGTTCACATGTGACTGACTTGTGGTCAGATCTCACTAGGGATGACCTCATAGTGGGGGTGCTACAGTTGCACCCCATATTGATAAGCACCATATCCAGGACGTTGGTACCCTTTGTAGGGGTGTCAACCAGCAGGTCCAGTGCATTGGATTGAAGAAAGCCGATAAATCTTTGGACAAATGAGTTACACCATGAGTAATTTACCTGGTCAATGGATGGGTGTTTAAAGTCGCCCAAAGCCAGGGTATTTGGATGTATATTGATAGACTCAAGTAGATCCAAAGAGGCAGAGTGGTTGTCCTGATCCACATAGGGAGTCATGCAGCTGGTAATGACTTGAATAGGTGTCCTACCAACAGTTAATTGCACCTGAAGTATTCCCAGGGAATCCTACTGTGAAATCAGTCTGGATGTGCATTTATCTATAATGATTATGTAAACACTGTCTCCTTAAATTTTCATGCCTTCAGTTTGTTGTCTGAATGTGTGGAAGGAGGTGTTGTCTGATATAGTTGGGATGCTCCCCACAGCCATGATCCAAATCACCATGACTGCACAAATGTGCAAATCTTCCAAGGTGAGGACTGCTTCCAATGAGTGCAGGGTCATGTTAAGACACCTGGCATTTACCAGATCCCCATGACTGCACAAATGTGTAAGCCTTCCAAGATGAGGACTGCTTCCAATGAGTGCAGGGTCATGTTAAGACACCTGGCATTTACCAGATCACCATGACTGCACAAATGTGTAAGTCATCCAAGGTGAGGACTGCTTCCAATGAGTGCAGGGTCATGTTAAGACACCGAGCATTTACTAGATCACTACGACTGCACATATGTGTAAGTCATGCAAGGTGAAGACTGTTTCCAGTGAGTGCAGGGTCATGTTAAGACACCTGTCATTTAGCAGATCATTATGATTGCACACGTGTAAGTCTTCCAAGGTGAGGACTGCTTCCAGTGAGTGCAGGATCATGTTAAGACACCTGGCATTTATCAGATCACCATGACTGCACAAATGTGTAAGCCTTCCAAGGTGAGGACTGCTTCCAATGAGTGCAGGGTCATGTTAGGACACCTGGCATTGACCAGATCACCATGACTGCACAAATGTGTAAGTCTTCCAAGGTGAGGACTGCTTCCAGTGAGTGCAGGGTCATGTTAAGACACCTATCATTTAGCAGCATAAGCTTGAGGTTGTTGCAATAAGTAGTTTTCATGTCCTGGATTTTGTCCATGAGGCACTCCCTAAAAAGGTCATTATGGGAGTGGTATGAGCCTTGGCCAGTAGCTGAAATCCCAGGGGTGACATATGAAGACCATTCCTGACAAAGCATCAGGGTCTGCTGATCATGTCATCTCAGGCTGACAGATACTGTATTAACTTAGTATGACACCAGAAACTGAGGTAATTATTGAGTTCAATAATTTTCCTTTTGTATTGAGGCATTATCCTAGGTAAAGGTAAAATGCAGCTTAAGAGTAAGGGCATACCTGCTGAGACACATAGTCTGACAGTTCAGTCATGTCTCTCTACATATATTCCAGAGGGGTACATCTCAAGTCATTCACACTAACATGGACTATGACAGAGTCACAATGATACCTGTTTTGGGATATGTGAGTGCATGTGTGATATGGTGGATCATGTCACCTGACAGATTGCTGACTGTGAGCTCCTCCTTATCCAGCCTGGTGAGAGGGACATCTGTGTGTCTCACAATGGAATCCCATATGAGTAATATGTCTACTTTACTGTTTTGCCTTGATGGCTTGACAGGTGAGAGACTGGAATGAGAACTATCATGTGTGTGTTGCATTCTGCAGTGGATGTATTATGTGTAGCAGGCTTATGTTTGTGTTTGGGAGGTCTCTGATGTTTATGCATGTTGTGGTGAGGCCCTCTGCATAAGTAAGTATGTGTGATGTGGGTTTGGGTGAAGTGGGAGGTGAGGTGTGCCGGGTGACAACCTGATCATTGTCATATGTACTGACTGCTGTGTGTGAGAGAGCATGTATTCCAGGCTGCTAATATAGGTGTGTCTCTGACATGTTGAGTTTGTGTTACTTGTGGTCCACTGCCAGGAGTGCATATATAATGTGATGGATCAGAGCCTCTGATAAGCTAGTCACTGTGCCTTTCTCCTTACTCATCTTGGTGAAAGGGATATTAGTGTATCTCACAATGAAGTCTGCAATGACAAGAATGTTGGATTGTGTGTTGGCTTGCCTTATGGGCTTATAGGTTGGTCCTCCATGAGATGTAGCTGCATGTGTTGATATGTGTGTTTGTTTTACAGAGTGCATATGGGGCTGCTGAGGGTATTTGTTATCTGGACTTTCTCTATGAGATCTTTGTGATTTATGAAGGTTACATGTCAGTGCCTCAGCTCATGTTTGCTTCGAATTTTGTGTGGTGCATGAGGTGTGTGTACCACTGAGCACCTTATTGGCATTTGATGTACATTTATGTGAGTGCTTTGCCTCCAAAAACATTGCATATATACATCTCTCACATACTATATCAGTTTGTTTGAGAATGAAGTGGTTGTTGGTAAACATGAGTTGATTTCTAAATTGCCTTAGGATGCCCATATCCGGTGTGGTAAAGGCCACATTGGGAAACCTCATATCCATGGCAACATATCCTTTTTTATTGATTAAACAGTTATATTGAGAATATCACTCAGTGTCAAGTATCCTTTCTGCAACTATGGGGACAGTGCTTGTCAATGCATGCTGGTTGTCCTGTGTACAACTTGGTATTAGAGTTAGTTCCATCATGGTTTCCAAGAAAAATTTCACCCAATGTGTCTGAGTCTGTACAGAGCACTGCCAAACACTGGAGGTGAAACTAATACGTAAACCCAATGATAAGAGTATTTAGGTAGTTATTCTGAAGTTAGACACTAATCAAGCAGTGCTTACTGAAAACAAACAATCAACTTGTGAAGACTGCTGAAAAGAGAGAAGTCACATGAGTTGCTGCTGCCTGACTACTACTACTGCTGGTCTCACCACAGCCTCACTCTGCTGGGATACAAAGCTAGTATTATTTTTCTCTCACCAGAAGCAAAAACATTAGCACCAAACTCAAGATAAGAAGAAGGCTGTTTGTTGATCCACACACTTGTCCCAAATGATGCATGGCTCTGTAGGCTTGTTGTAGCCTTTTCCAGGTAGAGGCCTTGATTATCAACCAGACCAGTCTTTTGCCTTTTGCATGTATTATGCCTTGGGTTCCAGGTTTCGTATGATTTGACAAAGGTACTGACCTTCAGGTGATTAGTAACAACTGCTGCCTCACAAACTAATGTTCAATGACAGGTGACATAGATGTCCAAGGTTGCTCTATCAAGCTCCACAGCGGCAATGATCCATGTTAGGTAACAGTTTCACAGGAATTCATGCAGCTTGGCCTTCAACAGCATAATGGTGGTGATCTGCATGACATGGATGTGAGGCCTACTGCAGAGGAGTGGCCACCTTTGGGCAATGTTTCTGTCTCTCCCACATGTCCTAGGTATGTAATACTGTACATTCATGTTCCTGGAATACAAAACTGTGTTCCTACATCATTTCACACAACATTCATTTGCTGTCTGGTTGTTTGATAGGCATTGTAGACTTGTAATGGCAAAGTACTTACTGCAGAATTGAACACATTTTCTGTGCATGCACTGACATCCACATCGTCACTGCAAAGAGTGCCTACAGAGAGTGTGTTTGAGGCCATAAATCCCAAGGGTCTAGCAGCATGACCCTTACTTTGCTGCAGTTGTACATTGTCACATTTGTAAGTATGTTATTGTGACCCTGCCTAATAACAGGATTATGGTTCATGCAACTGCCACATGCCTGACAAAGCAGCATACTCAATCTACCATGTTGTCCCACACTGACAGGTACTGTTTTACCTTAGAGTGACACCATAAAGGTAATAACATATTACATTTAAGGATCTTTCAGGCTACTGCCTAGCCATGGCCTGTTGTGATGTACACACAAGTGATAATTTATTACTAATAGCATTATCAGTGACTGTTGAAGGGATGTGGACTGCGTCCCCAACTCTTTTTCCACACAAACACAATTTGTGAGAGATGCAACTATATTAAAAACCTTGAATCCATGCCCTCTCACACACTAGTCATTACATATGACAATGAGAGGGTTGCCAACATGCACACCTCACCTCGTATTCCATCCAAACCCATAACACACATATGTGGAGGTCCTTACTAGAAACATATCTACAGACACCTCACAAACACAAATGCAAGCACGCTACACATAATACTACCTCTGCAGTACACATAATAGCTCACATACCACTGTCTCACTGGTCAAACCCTGAAGTCAAAACACAAAATCAAACATATTACTCATAGGTGACTACATCATGAGACACATTGCTGTCCCTCTCACCAGGCTACATAAGGGAAAGGTTATGGTCAGCTTTCTGTGAGGTGCCAGGATATGCCATATCACACATGCACTCAAGTCTGTTAGCAATAGGTACTGTTATGACTATGTCATAGTCCATGTTGGTTTGTATGACTTGATATGTACCTCTCTGGACTGTATGAAGAGAGACATGAATGAGTTCTCAGACCATATGTTACAGGCAGGTATGCCTTTGGCTTTCAGCTGCATTTTACCTTCACCTAGGATGATGCCTCAGCACAAACAGAAAATGATTGACTTCAATAATTGACTTAGCATCTGGTGTCATTCTAAGGGGATCCACTATCTGTCAGCCTGCGATGACATGCTTAACAGACCTTGATGCTTTGCCAGAAATGGTCATCTTTCACTCCTAGGATTTTGATCCTGGCCAAGTCTGTTGCTACCCCCATAGTGCCCTTTTTAGGCAGTGTTTCAAGGACAAAATTTCCAATGTAAAACCTCACGTATGAACAAAAGCAATGTTATGCTGCTAAACTCTTGGAATGTCAACATGAAACTACACTCACTGGAAGCTATCCTCACCTTGGAAGATGCAGACATCTGTGCAGTCACAGTGATCTGGTTGAAGGCTGTGTAGAGCACCATAGCCATACCAGGCTACACCTCCTTTCACATGATCAGACAGTGTATAAATATTCATTAAGGATACATACACACCCACATTAGTATGATTCCATGGATACACTTCAGGTGCTACTGACTATTTGTAGGGCACTATAGAAGTCATTGCCAACTACTGGATCACCTCCATGGATCAAGACACCCTCTCTGCTTATTTGGATCTACTTGAGTCTATCAAAATACAGCCGAACACCATAGTTGTGGGTAACTTAAACTACCCACCAATTGGATAGATTACTCATGGTCAAACTCACTTGCCCAAAGGTTACTCAACTTCATTAACTCCAGTGCCCTGGACCAACTGGTTGACAACCCCAGAAGGGGAGCCAACATACTGGATCAGGTGTTTACCAATATGGGGGACCACTGTAGCATCCCCACTGTGAGGTCCTCCCTGGTGATATCTAACCACAAATTGGTCTCATTCAATGTAAGTATCACATCTGACAGCTCCCTCCTTCCAGCAAATAGACTAAACAACTTTACCAAAGTAGATTATATCCTCATATGGGATAGTGTAAATAGCTTCACTGCACCTCCCCCCTCTGATGGAACTGGCAACTATACCAATGCTTTATATAAACATCTGTATAACTGCATTGACTGGGCTTTACCTGATAGGAGCAAAACCTGCCTGGTGGATAACTGCCAGTAACAGGATTTACAATAACAGGAAGACATTGCTTTGTAAGAGTAGGAGGCAGGGAGCCCCCATAAACTGGAAACACTCCCTCCTCAGCTTAAACAAGCAAATAACAGTTGTTGTGAAGTCCTCCAAAACAAAGTATGGGTCCAACTTAGCCTCCTCCACAAAGGACAACCACAATACATTTTATAGTTACATCTGTAACTTAAAAGGAAAGGCTGAGATTTGTGCCAAACTCATAATGATACCACATGTACTGAGCCTGTAGACTTAGCTATTCTGTTGGCTGACAGGTTCTGTGAAAACTTCATTCTCCTGTCCCCACTACACGCACACCATGACATCCCTACCACCTGTCCCCAATCTTGTATCTCTAAAGAGCAGATGGAAATTGTCCTCATTAAGGACAAAGACACAGTATCTATGGGACCTGATAACATCCCAGGCTATGCCCTACATGGGCTCCAACATGGATTAGTGACACCATTGGGAAATCTTTGCAATCATAGTGCAACCACTGGCTTCATCCTAGTTGACTGGGAAACATACTGTTATTCCCTTGCACAGAGGTGGTTGATCCACTGACCCTGAGAAGTATAGACCTATTAGACTCACTAGCCATATCTGCAAGGTCATGGGGCAAATCATCATGGATCTTATCAACACAGATATTAGTAATCTCCAAACAGTGGACCCTACACAGTTTGGAATTGTCAAATGGAGATCATGCCTGTTAAACCTGCTGGACTTCTTTGAAACAATTACCAAAGACCTGAATGATGGGAAATCTGTGCATACAGCCTACCTGGACTTAGACACAGCATTTGACATTATCCCCCACTCAGACATAATTGACAAATTCACCCAACTAGGCATCAACCTATCATTAGAGGGGTCATTCACTGGCACACTGATAGAACTCATATAGCCAAAATAGGAGAATTCACCTCCAATAGCAGAGCCATAAACAGTGGTGTTACACAGGGTTTAGTCCTGGGTTCTCTACTGTTTGAAATCCATTTCTCTGAAGTAAAAGCACAAAGTAAATGCCTGTGGCTGACAAGGTTTGTTGATGTCTGCAAACTGGGAGCGGTCATATAATCTCCAAATTATGTCAAAATCCTACAAGAGGGTGTTACGTGAAGAAATGATTGTTGCCAAAGTCATGGCCTTAAACTCAGTACAAATATATGTATTTTCATTCCCTTCAGTAACAGTGATATTTCTGCTAAGTATCACATCAATAGCAACACCTTAGGGATATACTCAGTGGTGAGAGGCCTGGGCACACAGGTTGACAGCTACCTTACCTTAGATTGCCATGTCTCCACATTGGTAAGAAGGACATTCAATCTTTCTCATGTCATAAGTGAGGGCATTGTCTCCAGAAAAAGAAGAAGTTATAACCTCCATGTACTCTTCCCTCATCATACCATTATTTGAGTGTAATGGCCCTTTTGGTATGTACTTTTTGAAGCACCTGTGGCAATTGGAGAGACCACAAAGGTTCCTCACAAGGGAAATTCAAGTCTTCAGCATCTGTCCTTTGGGGATCATCTGGAATCACTGTCACTTTACTGTGTGTCATACAGACTACTTGAGGTGATCTCTGCTTTGTATATGAGGCAATGAGTGACCCTGCTTTATTGGAAATGCTGCATATTGGTAAGTCAAATGGTACATGGTTAACTCACTGTAAAGACCTTAACCTGGTATGTGACATTAAAAAGACCTGCTGCGGAGAGAGAGATTTGACTTCCAGAGTTTAACACACCTATGGAAGAGACTCCGTCACCATGTCAAACAGAGCATATCATTGGTCCTCTTCAGATGCAATCGATACAATTGTATGGGTGACCATATTTTAACCACAGGGTTGCACCTGTGTCCCTCTTGGACAGGGATAATAGTGCTGCTCATGTAAATAATGGTAAGAACTTGGCTAGAACTGTAAGGGCCCTAAGGCCATTAGCCTAGTAAATTGCAATGATCCTATGATCTCATAGGCTGATGTAAAATGCTCTAACACTTACACACACCAACCTGAATGCAGTGAGAATAGTACCGCTACCTATTTATGTTTACAGAACACTACACAGTATATATATACATATATATATATATATATATAATACTCATTGCCTCATATCTCACTTCAGCCAGGTGTGTGTGTGTGTGTGTGTGTGTGTGTGTGTGTGTGTGTGTGTGTGTGTTTGTGTGTGTGTACACACACACACACACACACACACACACACACACACACACACACACCTGGCTGAAGTGAGATTAGAATCCCTAGCTATTTAGTCTGACATACTACAGATCACAGTACTTAATGTATACATCACAGCTTAAGTCTGACATTGCCATGGCTTTAGGTACTCTTATGGTAGATGACACCAACTGACCCTGAGGAGGGCAAGAGTTTGGAGGCCTGCAAGTGCCCTGCCTGTTTGTAAGTCAGTGTAGAATTCATATTTGTTTTTAAAAAAAAATGCAGCTACACACAGAAACACACCAAGTGGGCTGGAGTGAGATTGTAACCCCTACCTATCTAGTCTTATACACTACAAATGACAGTATGTAATGCACACACCACAGCTTAAGTCTAACATTAGCATGGTTTCAGGTAGTCTTATGGTAGATGACATCAGCAGGCCTTGTGGAGGAGTTTGGAAGCCTGCATCATCTGCAAGGGTCAAAAAGTGCAAAACAAAGTCAGTCTGGTATTCACACCTGTATATATATATATATATATATATATATATATATATATATATATATATATATATATATATATATATATATACCAAATGGCCTGGTGTGAAATTAGACCGCCTACCTATCTAATCTTACACACTACAGATGATAGTATTTAATGCATATGCCACTGCTTAAGTCTAACATTAGCATGGATTCAGTTGCTGTTATGGTAGATGACATAAGCATGCTTTGCTCAGGATGAGGGTTTGGAGGACTACATCAACTGCAAGGTCCAAAAAGTGCAAATCAATCCCAGTTTTGAAGTCAATGTGGTATTCACACTTGCCCTTTGGGGAGATAAATATACACACACAAAGTGGGTTGGAGTGAGATTAGAACCCCTATATAACTCACACACCACAGGTCAAGTCTGCTTTGTAAATGACTACAGGTGAAGTAATCCTGGAGAACATAACAAACCCTGTGTTGAACAGCTTGGGAGGCCTGTAGACATTGCTTCCTACTGTTATCTGCAGCTAGCAGCCTAACAGTCAGAAAAATGTTTTGTAGCCTAGCTATGTGACAACAGCATCTGTATTGGGCATATTTGTTTGTTTGTATTTTGATGGGCAAGCCTGTGGAAAAACGAAATTATCCCTGTCAATGAGTGTGCACACAACATAATACATTGTACAACTTGTTCAGTTGTTGATGTATGTGTGGTGAAATCCAGCAGACACAGGGAGCTATAGTGAATGTGGGTGTTGTTGCTGCCATAGATACAAACATATGGCTTGACAATATATATATATATATATATATATATATATATATATATATATATATATATATATGTATTCATATGCAATGCCATACATTTTCAAGGTTTCTGCATGCTGTCACAGGGAGACATGGTATGACTCACCACTGTCCAGATGTTTGCAGCAAGTACACAGGTTTGACCTTTGACTCATAATTATGTGTGTTTTACATGAAATTGTGGTTTGCTGTGAAATGTGTTATCATTTACAAATGACAAAAGATGACACAAGAGAAGACTGCCAGAACTCTAAATTTCAGATATCCCAATAGTCCTGCAATTGCAACACATATTATTCTGCACATTTTTGTAAGTGCATTATCTACTGTTGAGACCTTCCTTTTGGTCCTTCATCCAACATTATAGGTGCCATAGTGCAGCTTTACTGTCCATGATCTGGGAATGTAGGGCAATACAGATACACACACACACACACACACACACACACACACACACACACACACACACACACACACACACACACACACACACACACACACACACATGAACACACATATATATACATATATATAAATATAATAATACACACATACACGCACACACACACACACACACACACACACACACACACACACACACACACACACACACACATGCCTGTCTGTACTCCAGGCTAGGATTATGATATGATTAGAAAAACTCAAAGCTGGATCTACCTATATACTCAGGTCCATAAATGAATCGACTGTTTCAATCACTGAGTGTTGTATGTAATATTCACCTTTCTATTTATGTCTTCCAAATCTCATATGCTTAATTTTTGATTTATTTATCAGCATATTATACTCCTGTGCATAAATGGTTAATTTATTGAAGTTATTAACAAACATTCCCCATCTGTAACATATGTAATCAGTATACTCAATGTCAAGTAATCTGCCTACAGACTGTAGAGCAACTCAGATGAAAAGGATAGGTCTAAAGAGAAATCTAAACAAGTTTGGGCCTAGGAGAGAGCCCTGTGGCACACCCTGACTGTAACTAAGAATTTCACTTGTCCATTTGCTGTATGATACTTGCCATGTCCTATATATAAGCCATGCAGCTATCCATCAGTTAACTAACACATAATATGTAAGTTCAAATTGTGCATTACTGTCCTGATGCTGTGTGGAATACTAACTGTGTGAAATGCTCATACAGCACAGATGGTTTATTGTTATGGCAGTTACAAAGAGACACTGCTGTTTTGAGGGGTGAGGGAACAAAAGTCCATGTTCTGCTAGGACACACACTAGTCTGACTATCATCTAACCTCACTTTCTAACATCTCCCTTGAATGAAGTACCAGTAATTAGTTGCAGTAGGACTGCATGAATATTCTATGCATAAGTCCTACCAAATGCAAATGGTGACATGTTAGTGGAATGGGTGTCTGTAATCCCATGAGTACGTAATTTCTGTCCAAATAACCTGGTATAGTTACCTGCATAATGCACCCAGTCCATAGCTTCAATGACATAACATAACAATCCACTATACTACTGTGTAGGTTATGGACTTACCTTACAAAAGTCCATGTTCTGCTAGGACACACACTAGTCTGACTATCATCTAACCTCACTTTCTAACATCTCCCTTGAATGAAGTACCAGTAATTAGTTGCAGTAGGACTGCATGAATATTCTATGCATAAGTCCTACCAAATGCAAATGGTGACACGTTAGTGGAATGGGTGTCTGTAATCCCATGAGTATGTAATTTCTGTCCAAATAGCCTGGTATAGTTACCTGCATAATGCACCCAGTCCATAGCTTCAATGACATAACATAACAATCCACTATACTACTGTGTAGGTTATGGACTTACCTTAAAAGTGCAGCAGTTGACACAACTGTAGTTAAGGGCTCACTCTCTCTGATGCGAGCAGTACACAGCCAATACATGACTAAGTGCAGGCATCAATTTTAATATCTGTATGTGAGTAGGAGTAAGGTGTTAGTCCCTATATCCCTAGGTTGTCAGTAAATGTGCTATGCATTGTTTCTTAGCCGAAGCCAGGTGTACTGAGCATTGCTACATCTGCCTACAGGGACATCAGCTGGGGATTCCCCCCTTGAGACCTCCTGTGAATGTGGCTATGGTAACCCAGGCACTGGTGGGGGGCCGTATATCCCTTCCCTTTGCTGATCCTGCTGCAGCTGTTTCTGCAAGATCAGATTGTATAGCACAGCACATACCGTGAATATCTGTGCACATGTGGACATGTGGCTGGAGAATACTGCAGGGCTTCTTCAGATATATCGAGGCACCGGAACTGTGACTTTAGAAGCCCAAATATACACTCTATGATGTCCCTAGTTTGTGCATGTGCCTCATTATAGCATTCTTCTATGGGTGTGTGTGCATTTCTGATGGGTGTCATCATCCATGGTTCCAAGCCATAGTCAGCATCCCCCAGTAAATGATCCTGTGGGATGTCCCTCCTACCAAACATCATGTACAGCTGTGATGTGTGCCAGATATAGGAGTTGTGATAACAGCCAGGGTTGCCAGCACACACATTCAAGATAATTCCCTGGGCATTGCACATGACTTGGCAGTTGAAGGAGTGATATCCCTTGCAGTTGAAGTAGATTCTACTCTGCTCATCAGGTGGTACCTTGATGTGTACATGAGTGCAATCTATGGCAACCAGTACTTCAGGGTAGTGTGCTACATGGTAGAAGTGTTGCATATTGCTGCCCTTACCTCAGGGTCAAGGGGAAAGATATGTGCTTACTGGCATGTGGGAGTATAGTACCCAGAAACTGGTGGAGTATCCTGGATGCAGATGCTTGTGACACCCCCATCATGTCCCCAGCTGGTCTTTGAAAAGTACCTGTAGCTGGTATCCTAATGGCTACACATACCTTAGTTTCCACTGGGATGGGTTCTCCTCTGTTGGCTTTGGGTCCGAGTTGAGGGTGGCAGAGGTCACTGAGCTCTTCTAATATGTCCCTGTCCACCCTGTAGTGCTCTACAATCTCCAGCTCATGTAGCTCCTGGAAGGTTACCCTGGGCTTGAACACTGTTCTCCTTCTCAGCCTAGGCCTGTTGTCAGCAGCACCACCAGCACTGACTTCAGCATTTAGCACATACAGATGTAGAATAGCTGTAGCAGCCCCTATCATGATCTCAGTTAAACTGATTTATTTATTTATTATTTATTTATTGACATTTGTTAACCGGGAAAGTCCACTGGGCCAATGACACATTTTCAGTGGAGGCCTGGGGAGAAAAGCTCCATACAATCACAGAAATGTTTACATAACATCAGCTTAACTTTGAAAGTCAAGAAAGTTTTTACACAATACAAATTGAAGTAGATATACAAGACAAATATATATTATAGAGGTATACAATACAAGAAAATAAACCCAATGTGTTAGATTTTTAGTAATTTTGTTTGTATATTCTCATAAGTAAGAGTACTGTTTAATCAAGTCTGTTTATTCAGCCACAGAAATAAAGGAAGCAAAAGAGATTGGATACAAAGACCGACAGTGTAAATTGCAATTATATTAAGTTAGTAAAAGTATTTGCAGTGTATAGTGGCTAAATCATTTAAGGTGGTTTAATTATATGACTACAAGAACAGACAAGTTTATTGAGATAGTGTTCTTTTAGTGCAGATTTAAATGTTTTTAAAGAGTCTAGTTGAGTAAGAGAGAGAGGGAGTGTATTCCAAAGTTTGGCAACGGCATGGGAATAGAGACATTGTCCAGCTCTTTTGTTGGGTTTAGTTATGGTTAAGAGTTGTTTGTTTGAGGACCTAAGATGCAGAGTAGGGGTGTGTGTTTGTATTATAGTTTGAAGGGATGGGCAGTAGTTTGGATTATGTAGTAGTTTGTGGGTGAGAGTAAATTGGGAGTAATGTAGATAATGAGGGAACTCGAACCAGTTTATAGATTTAATGGCCAGGCAATGATATGTGCGAGTTGGCATGTTGGAGACAAATGTGGCTATTTTATAGTAGCACAATTACAGTTTGTTCAGGAGAGATGTGTGTAGGTTAGTGAAAATGGGGCAACCATAGAGGAGAGAGGGTAGAAGTAGACCATTAGCTAGTTTTAACTTGGTAGACTTTTCCAAATAGAATTTATGCCTACAGAGTTTACCAAGCTTAACATTGGTCTTTTTGATTGAGTTGAGTATAGGATTCTCAAAGGATAGTTTGTCATCAATTGTGATGCAAGTAGTTTGGCTGTTTTTACAGTTTCAATTTCCTTACTGTTTTGAGGGAATATTTTAAAGTACTGAGTTAGAGATTTGGTTATGAAGAGTAAATGTTTTGATTTTTTTGAGATTAAGTAGCAGCTGAGCTTCATTAAGCCAAGATTCAATGGAAGCAAATGCATTTTGTGTTAACTTTAGGAGATCTGAGATGTTGTTAGAGGATGTAATTATTGTTGAATTGTCCATGTATTGAATGAGTGTACTTTACAAAGATGTTTTATGGAGATTATTAATAAATATGTTAAAAAGCAAGGGTCCAAGAACAGACCCTCGGGGAATATGGATTGCTTACTTTGCCATCTAACAGATTGTTTTCTGTTGTGTAGATAGTTATTGAACCAGGATAGCATGTTTGGGAAGCACGTTATGGTCTCAAGTTGTAAAAGTAGTTTTGAGTGGGACACTGTATCAAAAGCTTTTGACAGGTCTAGTAGGATCACTGATGTTAGTAGGCCTAAATCAAGAGCTTTGTGTACAGTGTTGGAAAATGACAGTAGGGCTGCTGTGCTGTGTGCTGGCCAAAAAACATGTTGGATGGGTGCAAGTAGGTTATTGTCTGCGAAATGTTTTAGCAATTGAGAATGAATACACTTTTTAAAAATTTTAGATAGAGGTAAAAGTATAGTGATGGGCTGGTAGTTAGATAGATCACTTGTGTTACTGCCTTTGTGAAGGGGAGTAATAATTGGGTTTTACCATAGTTGTGGGACATATGATTCAGAGATTGATCGGTTAATGAGAATGCTAATTGGAAGAACTATAGAATCTGCTGCAAGTTTTAGGTATTCAGGGTGGGAAGTTTGTGTAATGGTTAAGGTGCTTACCTTAGAAACACAAGGTGCAGGGTTTGATTCTGACATGGGGTAATTGGCTAGGCTTAAAATGGCCCATAAGAGCAGTTAGACTAGTACTAACCTATGAGCCTATGAGCCTATGAGCTGGAAGAGGGGGAGCATGGTTTTAGTTTTGAGAGCAGTTTATGAACTAAAGTGGTGGGTACTGGTTGTAATGTAAATAGAGGAGTGGATGATGTTTTGTTGGAATTACAATTGATGTGGGGGGAGTGGTTAGAGAGTGTATTGTCATTTAGATTGCTGATTTTACTTTTGTTAGTTTGTAGAGAGAAATCATTAACACGTTTTTGGATAGTATCGATAAAATGAGAATTGAAGGCTTGGGCAATTTCTCAACAGTCTTTGTCAGGAGATGGGGAGGGGTTGTGGTGAGTACCAGGATTTAGGAGAGAGGAAACAGAGTTCCAGAACAATTTGGGGTTATTTTGTTGGGTAGTGATTTTAGTGGATGAAATAGCTTTTATCATTGATGACTTGCTTTTTGTCATTGTTACAGAGTTGTTTATATCTGAGTTCAAGTTGTGGGGGTTCTATGTCTATGCCATTCCTTCCAGGCTTTATTCCAGGAGGTAAGTAATTGTTTAGGTTGTTTAGTTAGCCATGGGGCATGGTTAGGCTTTACTCGTTTGGTACGTGTGGGGCAAGACTGTCTAAAATATCTAAAAAGACTTTATTGAAGTAATTGACTGCTTCATCCAGTGGTAGAAATTTAGTAGGGGACCATTTGTGGATTAGAGACTCAGAATAGTTGTTGATTGAAATGGGTTAGATTCCTAGTTGTTCTTAGACAATGCAGTTTGTCTATTTGAAGTTGAGTTCTATGGGTATAGGCAGGAAGATGGTCAATAAAGGTATTGGGTAGGGTCCCTGCCTTGGTGAATTTTTGAGGGTGTGAGATGAGTGTCCAATCTATGGTTGATTCTGTTTGTTTTTTTACCTTACAAGTGGGGTTAGAGATGAGTTGAGTAAACTTTTGCAAGTTAATACTATTTACTGGGGAGTCAGAGATGAGAGTTTGCCAGTTTATATTTGTGTCACCAAGAATGACGGTTTTATTTGATATATTGAGGGTGGTCCAGGATAGTAGATCTCCCAAGTAGGTATGTTTTGACCTGGGGGAATATAGAATACAGCAATACATAATTGTTTTCTGTTGTTGATGTGAAGGTTAACTAGTAATAATTCCATATTTCCGAATGTTGGTATAGGTTTATCATATGGTGTAATAACTAAAGTGTCACAGCAGATTAATGAAACACCTCCACCTTTTTTACATAGCTGGTCATTTCTATGTATATTATATACTGGAGGGATTATTTCAGTGTTAACAATGTGTGATTTTTAGTGAGGTCTCTGGGACTGCTACAATATCTGGGGAGAAGTGAGAGACCCAGGCATGGAATTTGGTGGTTTTGTTACAGATACTACGTATGTTAATTGTAGTGAAGCAGAGGCTCTTGGCATTAGAAGAAAGGTTTTGGGCAGAATGGTTGACTGGTCCAGGGTTGGGGTGAATGTCGCCACAGAGAGAGAGGGCCTAGCAGTGACATGTAATTATGGAGGGATGTTGAGTAGTGACGAGAGGCCTATGGTGGGGGTTACAACTTAATTTTAGTTTGATTATAATGACAAAAGATCTAGTTTTTGTAAGGTGTCAAGTATGGAAGATGAATAAAGAGGATGAGATGTCAGAGAAACTAGTGGTATTAGTGTGGGATGCAATGGGTGATGTGGAAAATGTTGAAGTTGGGGAGTGGAATAAGGTATGTAGGGAGGTGGTGTGGGATAGGAAAAGAAGACTGGAGGTAAGGGAAATTAAGGTAGTACAAGGTTTTGATGTACAGTACATGTTAGGAAAAGGTTGTGGTACTATAGTTATGGAGAAGAATGAGGAAGATTCAGAAACTGCAAATGTAAAGGATGATATGAAGGTGGAGTGAATGAGAGGAAACTGGTGTAGGTGTCTAGGTGATTGATTGGGAGTTAGTCAGGAAAGGGAAGAGCTTATGGAAGATATAAATGTAATTGAAGTGGGGGTGGGAATGGGGGTAGGGTAGGGCAACAGAGTGAGCCTGAGCACAGCAAAGGTGAATGAAGTAGGCAGAAATCTTGAGGCAGCTTGCCAGACCACAGTAGAAACAATCAGTTAATGTGTGCCTCAAGACAATGGAGCTGTTAAGTGTAGGCAGTTCCTAGAGGTAAGAAAAATGCATGTAATGGCAACCTAACACATGCTGCATTATTAGTTCTGTATAGTTTTGCAGCTCTTGATATTAGCACTTGCTAAAAAGAGAGAAGAATGGAGGGAGAAAGTTCAGGGGAAAGGATAGGGGATTCCAGCACTATTTGATTGAGTTAGTGAGCATGCTACTAATCAAATAATCACTAAAGCGTTTCACTACAGAAACTTGCCTA
This sequence comes from Protopterus annectens, assembly GCF_019279795.1. Taxonomy (NCBI): domain Eukaryota; kingdom Metazoa; phylum Chordata; order Ceratodontiformes; family Protopteridae; genus Protopterus; species Protopterus annectens. The sequence continues at coordinate 84,311,784 of NC_056749.1, forward strand.
GTACAGCAGGAAGATTAATGACACTAATAGTTTCCCTGCAGGTGAGAAGAATGCTTGTATTTCTTGCCACAAGGAAGCTGCCAAGGGGTGGGAGATCCAGTTAAGCAGGGTTAGTCAGGTGTGCTCACTGGGAAATTGTGAACAGCCGCTAGTACAGTAGGAAGATTAATGGCACTAATAGTTGCCTTGCAGGTGAGAAGAATGCTTGTATTTCTTGCCACGAGGAAGCTGCCAAGGGGTGGGAGATCCAGTTAAGTAGGATTAGTCTGGTGTGCTCACTGGGAAATTGTGAACAGCAGTCAGGAACAGATAAATTTCCAAGTTTCTACTCCAATGGTTCAGAGTAGTGAGGGAAAATCAGAATGTAGGGTGTATGCATACTTTATATAGTTCTGCTGTCAGTCCAGCATGTGAGATTGGCTAATTATGATGCAGTTCACCTGCCTAGGATGTAGTTGACATGATTTAAAGGCCCTATTTTATTTTGCAACTTGGTGCTATGCATCGCATTGCACAGTATAATTTATACAAAAGTATACATTATCAGTTGAATATATCTAGGGCGGCCATGGTGGTGCAGCGGTTAGCATTGTCTCCTCACAGCAAGAGGTTTTCCAGTTTGATCCTCGGCTGGGGTGCCTTCTGTGTGGAGTCTGCATGTCCTCCCTGTGTTTGTGTGGGTTTCCTCCGGGTGCTCCGGTTTCCTCTCACATCCCAAAGACATGCTGTAGGTGGATTGTGCACTCTACATTGGCCCTAGGCGTGGGTGCGTGCATGTGTGTGCCTTCTGTCGAAGGTTGGCTGCCAGGCTGGCAACTCAACACTGTAAAACTCCACTGCCAATCGTGAGTGGACAGATGATCCACTGTGGCGACCCCTAACCGGGAAAAGCTGAAAGAAGAAAAAGAAGATGATCAGTTGAATATGTCTGGTTTTAATTGACAGATGCCTATGTCATCACTGTCATGTGAGTAGTCTGTCTGAATGAACACACTAAGCTATGCAGTGCACAATGTGCTGAAAACTAAAAAATCCTAAAAGTAACAGGACACCCCCTTGATGTCATCCACATCCAGTGGGAGTATCAAAATCATGCAGGACCATACACAAAGTGAATATGTGGACATGGTTGCTCCTTTTAGCGATTCAACAAAGAAACCTAATTTGTATACATATTTTTACTGACAGCCTGGAAACTACTCTGTTCTTAACCGTGTAAGCTGAGTAACAGCACAAATGCACCATTGCATGGACCTAATGCAAGGTCCTACAGTACATTTGCAAAAACTACATTACAGATGTTATTTATTTATTTCCAGTTTGATTACCGGGGAGGTCCACTGGGCTCAATGAGCTCATTTTCAGTGGAGGCCCAGGGAAAAAAGCTCCATATTACATACAAGTAAACACAAATGAAATTCTACAAAGTAATGTGAAAAATTACAAATGCGTAATGGCAAGAAAATTCTTAAACATATTTACAAAGTTGTTTAGAGAACTGTTTGTACAATAATTAAGCTGATGGAGGCAAGAGAATAGCATTTACTTAGTTAATAAGAGTTAATTATAATGAAAACCGTTATTAGTTGTAGGTTACAAATTTGAAGGTTGTTGTATATTTAACTTTAGCAGAAATGGAAGAGATAAAGGTGGGAAGTGCACTGTTAGTAGAGCATAGACTAGTTTCTGGAGTATTACTAGAGAGGTGGTTGAACAATAGTAAAAGTGGATTTCACACATGAAAGGTGTGATTGCCACTGTTAAACAGCATCAGCTAATATAGGTAGTTAGTAAAGATTAATTGTTATCAGGGGAGATGAGCTCGAGGACTATATACAGTATTTACATTATGTACATTTAAGGTAGAAATGCAATGTTAATAGTTTAGTATTAGATTTGACTTAGAGGGAGGCAGATGTTTAGGAGGTTTTTAGATTTAGAGTGAGGTAGCTGTTTAGGAGAACAGCCTGGGGTGGAGGAATATGTAGACAGGTAGCAGCTTAGGAGAACAGCCTGGGGTGGAGGAATATGTTGAGAAGTTGTACCCGGAAGCATACACAGAAGAGTCTAAGCAGGTTAAGTAGGGAGAATACAGTTACATTTCCAATGCTGGGCAAGGTAGGAATGAAGCTGAGTTTTAAAGTATTCATAGTTTTCAGAGAGTCTAAGAGAAGAAGGGAAGGAGTTCCATCTTTTGGCTAAGGAAGAAGATAGGAGAAGGTGACCAGCAGGATGTTTAGGTTTGTATACAGAGAGGAGATTCTGGTGTGCATATCTCAGGGCTCGGTGGGGGGTGTAAAAGATATTTGCTAAAGCAGGGCAGGGCATAAAGTTGGTTTGAAAATTAGTTTGTGGGCAGTGGTGAGTTGAAGGAAGTCGAGTTGATTACGAAGTTCTAGCCAGTTTAGCAGGTGGAGAGATGTGCAGTGGTGGGACGAGTAATTAGCTTTAGTTGCAAATTTAGCAATTTTGTTATAACATGTTTCTAGTTTTCAGGAGATGGAAGAGGATAAGTTGGTAAGTAGGGGAGCACCATAAAGAAAAGAAGGTAGTAAGTAGGTGATGGCAAGAGGTTGTCTGGTAGATGAAGAGAGGAATTGGGAGTGTCTATATAGCATGCCAATGTTCTAGTGAGTTGTTTAATGTTTAGCTGAATATGTATGTCACATTTTAGGTGTTCATCTATAGCTACTCCAAGTAGTTTAACAGAAGGGACAATTTCTATAGTGGAGTTAGTATGGCTGAAGATACTGAAAGATTGTTTGTCAAGGTGGAGGGTTTGTGAGGGGGAGAAAAGAAGAATTTTGGATTTATTAGCATTTAGGGAGAGATGATTTTGAAGCATCCAATTTTTAGTAGTTGAAAAGACCAACTGAGTTTTTGCTAGGAGGTCAGGGAGATTAGGAGCAGAGCAAACTAATGTTGAGTCATCTGCATATTGCACTATTTTAGTATTAGGAATGGCAGCATGAAATTTGTTAATAAATACATTGAAGAGCAGTGGGCCAAGTATGGATCCCTGGATAATTCCAGTAGGGGTGGGTAGGAAGGTTGAGGTGACAGTTTGCCATTTCACAGCTTGGGATCTATTAGAAAGGTAGCTTTTGAACCATAATAGGGTGTTCTGTGAGAGGTTAGGATTAGAAAGATGATTCAGAAGGTGAGTATGGGAAACAGTGTTGAATGTTTTGGAAATATCTAGAAGGATAGTGGATACAATTTCTCCAGAATCACGGGCATGATTTACTAAGTCTAAGAAAGAGAGAAGAGCAGTTATTGTATTATGTCCAGGATGAAAACCATGTTGTGTTGGGGTGAGGAGGTGATTATCAGTAAGGTAAGACATGAGCTGGAGGTGGATGCATTTCTCAAGTATTTTTGAGATTGGGGAGAGAATGGCTATTGGACGGAAGTTAGAGATGGTATTATCTTTACCTCCTTTATGGAGGGGAAGGATAAGGCTGCATGCCACAGTTTGGGGAAATAAGACTCCTGTATGGCTCTATTGATGAGAATGCTGATGGAGATGGCAATGCCATCAGTGGCGAGCTTTAGATAGAGAGAGGGGTTATTGTCTGGGGCTGGGGATCATGGCTTAAGTCTAGAGAGAATTTTTTTATGTAGGATGTGTAGACTCCTGTACATGGAAATTGTCCATGTACATTACTAACACGGACACAGAGTCTACATGGATGCCTTTCAGCTTGTTGGATCACTTCACCTGGCTAATTTACATAGGATTCACCTGCTAATGCAGAAATTTGCATTGCATGGAAGTTTCCCTGTTTGCGCATGTTTGTACACTGCTAAACAATGTTCACTAAATCTAAAAATGTTTGTGCTCTTGCACGCATTGCACTGAGATGCATACATGAAAAAAAATCATATAGGCTTTACTGAATTTCCCATGTTTTTTTGTATTAGAGCAGGTATTAGAAGATAAAAAAGGAGGGGATTTTAAGAACCATGTAGAAAAAAAGAGAAACAATATGGCAAACTCGTTTAAGAGCAGATTAACATCCTTGGCTCAATGAAGCCATCAATATTGTTTCCTAAAAGATATAAGGTTAAAAGTAAATAGTGCAGATAGCTAGATAAAGATGTATCTAAAAGTGCATTTATTGTTCCATACCCTGTTCTTGTTTTTGTGTTTACTTGTATTTTGTTCTTTAAAAAGTTATTATTCTCAAATATTTTTTAATTAATTTAATAACTGTTTTAATTATTTTAATTGATGAATTAATTAAAATGTACTGTGATTGGAGAACTTGAATTAAATAGTGAGATGTGTAGCTATTTTATATTTTCTGATGAAGTCTGTATCAGACGAAGAGTGGATATATTAAAGTCAAGTACGCTTAAAGATTGTGTTGTGCAGTATTATTTCCAGTTACTCCAGTTTGGTTTTTGGTTTTGTCACTTGTGGTTTACCATACATCAGGCTTTCTTCTTTTTCAGTTTGAAGACTTGAGGATTAATTCAAATTTAGCAATATTAGTCTCATTTTCTTGATGATTTTATCATTTCTCAATTTGGACCCCTGTTTCATTGTTTAAGGGTAGGGCTGTATCTAAAGTGACAAATTACGGATCTATTACTTTAGCCAGTATTTTGGGAAAATGTTTTCAAAGAGTAGTGTTAAACTCTATGTTAGTCTAGTCTAACTTGAATTCTAGTGAAGATATAATCATACACATCATGGCTTTGTATTGGGTAGATCATGAACAAACTTTTTAGGTTTTTATTACACAGTTTGGTAGGCTTTGGATGGTAACTGTTGTGTATCTAGATATTGCTAGAGCCTTTGATACAGTACAGCATAAGAATACATTGAAATCAATGGTAAACAAAAATATTGATACTTATTGATTAGGTGGGTGAGTAATCAGCTTAAGGGTAGACAATGAAGGGTAAAAATTGGATATATTTTTTCTAATTCAAGAATAATTAACACTAGTATTACAAGTAGACTGGATTCTCACAAACATTAATACTCACTACTATGATTCTGGAACCCTCCCTGATGATATCAGTGACCACTCACTTACCTACATCATCAGACATAAAGCCAACACCACCACCCTAACCTCTATTAGACATATTAGAGCCGAAAAGAAATGTAACCCTGATCTAGTCCAAATGGAACTAAGAACATGTAATTGGGTTCCCTTAAAACAACTTCCTTTAGATGAAGCCATTAATTTCTTTAATTCTACTTTCCTTGCCATTCCTAATCACCGTGCTCCTACCAGAGCTATTAGAATTAAGACCAAGTCTGCCTCATGGCTTTCTAACGAAACCAAACACAAAATTCACATCAGAAATAAATATTGGGCCAAATGGAGAATGACAAAAAACACTGCTGACCAACTAACCTTTAGACAGCTAAGAAATGACACTAAAAAGGCCATACTCTCTGACAAACAAAATTACTACTTACAATATCAACAACCTAATCACAACAACCCACAGAAATTTTGGGCCAGCATTAAGCAATTACTCCACACAGGTCAATCCACTACACCAAACCCTTAAAATGCAGACCAGGAAAAATCCCATCCATACAGTTAATACATTCAGTACCTTCTTTACAGATGCTATCCAAACACTAGCTAGTCAACTATCATCTAATTCCTTCACATTACCTTCATACTCCTCAACACCACCCCCTTTTCATTTCAAACCTGTCACAACCACATTTATTCAAACCCTTTTGAATAAACTGAAACTATGCTTTCCTTCTGCAGACCTACTGCCTTCTGAATATCCACAGCTATCATCCATTGCCATAGCCTATCCTGTTTCCATACTGGTCAACAGAACTATTACTGAAGGTTACATCCCCACCTTATGGAAAGTCTCCCATATTATCTCCCTACATAAAGGTGGACATTCCACTGAAATATCAAACTATCGCCGCATTGCACTACTTTCTCCCCTAGCTAAAATTATGGAGAAATGTATCCATAAGCAACTACTCCACCATTTAATTGAAAACAATTTACTTTCCAATTGTCAACATGGTTTCAGACCCTCACACAGCACTACCACTGCCCTCCAGTCCTTTACTGACTACATTAACAGGCACCGAAACCTGAATAATCTTTCTTCTGCTCTATTTATCGACCTGTCTAAAGCATTTGACATGGTAAACCACCAGATTCTCATAAACATCCTAAAATCTCTGTCATTAGACCCACTTTCCATAAAATGGTTCCAATCCTACCTTGACAAATGACAGCAAGCAGTACTTTGGCATAATACTTTATCCATCCATCTACCCATTACCTTAGGTGTCCCTCAGGGGTCCATACTTGGACCTCTTCTCTTCTCTATATTTATTAATGACCTTCATCTAGCTATTCCACAAGCCACTTGCATACAATATGCTGACGACTCCACACTATTATGTTCAGCTACATTCTCCCATGACCTTCATGGTCTCACCCAAAAAGTATTCAACATAGTTGAACAATGGTTCACTCAGCATTGCCTTCTTTTGAACCCAAAGAAAACCAAACTCCTCCTCTTTACTCCTACTCTAAAGTCCTCTCCTCTTCAATTCTCAGTGACATCTACCAATGGTACTATAATATCTCCTGACTCTACCACCAAACTGCTAAGTGTCACCATCGACAATAATCTGAACTTCGACATCCACATCAATAATACTATAAAGACTGTCATTAACAAATTTGGCACTCTCTATAGGATTAAACCCTTCCTTTCACCTACTGCTAAAATTACTATCGCCCACACCCATTTGATCTCTACAGTCATTTATGCCTCACCCATTTTTACTAATCTCTCCAAGAATAACCTCAGCAAATTGGAAATGTCCTATAATAACATTGCACGTTTTGCTACAGGCAACCCATTCCGAATCCATCATTGTATAAATTTAAACCAGCTAGGATGGTTAGAACTACAACACCTGATTAAATTTCACCAACTAACCATTGCCCACAACATTCTTTATAAACCTTCTAATACTCCAAGTTTATCTACCCTCATCACCCCCTATAAAAATCTGAAGTCCTTACGCTCATCTCACAAACTTCTTGTTTACACGTCTAAACCTAATAACAGAGCTGGGGATTCTCTCTTCTCTAATACTGTAGGTAAATCCTGGAATCTTCTCCCTAATGACCTCTCCTCACTCGCCTCTTTATCTCTCTTTAAAAACAGACTTAAACTTCTCTTCAAAACATACTGGCTATGCCCCTGCTCCAAACCAGACTAGTCATCTACCTCTACAAAATTGACTTACCTATCCAGTGCTTACTATCCTCTGTTACATTTTCCGTCTTATTATATTTTTTTATCTACCTTTTTTCATTATTTCTCTCCTCTTTATATACCTTTTCTTAAGTAAATCCATTGCTATATTACTACACATCTAACTTCCTTTTTTCTACTTCTGACTTAACCTGTATTATGTCTCTGTACTTTAAATTTGCACTATTTATGACACAGGACCTCAGTGTTACATCCTGTTACAACCTCTGTGCTGTAATACACATTACCATTGTTGATGATTTTTTTTAACTAGGGTAATTGCTATTTTTATTAGAATATTAGATTTTTTTGTTGTTTGTACTTGTATTTTTTGTATTGGACCATGTCTTGGAGCTTATCTCCCCGGGCCTCTACTGAAAATGGACATATATCCAGTTAAACTAGCCCGGTCAACAAACGTAAAATAAAATAAAATAAAATAAATAGTATTCCTCATGGGTCAGCTTTCTGTTACCTTATGGAATTAGAAGTGCAGAAGCTTTGGCCATTTTTAAGGGTCATATGGATGGCTGGTTTGGGGAAAGAGTATTTGATCTAACATTTAAGGGAGGCAAACTCTTGAAGGCCTTTCTAGACTTTGACTTATTATTGTTTTTCCTATAATAACATTGCACGCTTTTTGCCTAAAAAAAGGCAACCCATTCGAATCCATCATTTTTTTAATAAATTTAAACAAAAGTTTTAGGGGGGGGGGGGGGGGGGGGGGGGGGGGGGGGGGGGGGGAGGGGGGGGGGGGGGGTAAGGGGGGGAGGGGGGGGGGGGGGGGGGGGGGGGGGGGGGGGGGGGGGGGTGGGGTAGGGGAGGGGGGGGGGGGGGGGGGGGGGGGGAATTGGTTTAAAAAAAACGGAATTAAACACTTGATAATGACATTACACTGTTGGCAGGCACCACATTTAAAAGATCCACGCTTAGAATTACCTAGTGCTGATCTTGCAATATTCCTCCTTTCAAATAATTCTTTAAGGTTGACATCTCTCTTCCTTACAAAATTAGGGTGTGGTTGTACCAATTTATTTAACTCATCATGTAGAGTAAGAACTGGCCAGTGTTTCCATATTAATTCTCAATGTCGAAGGAACTGAGGGAATATGTGTAGATAAAGCGACTGTGCTGTTCCACTTGGTCCTCAGTTGTATCCTCGGATACTTGTGGAAATCCAATACCTAACAGGGGGGGATATCTATTGTCCCTGTTTGCTATGATTTCCTGGGCCAAAACAGTCACTAGGGAATTGGGGTAACCCCTTTCAAAAAATAATGATTTCAAAAAATCCATTTCATCTAAAAAAATCAATAAAGGTGCTACACATCCTAGAGGCCCGGATAAATTGCCCCTTGATAATACCTTTCTTTTGGTAAAAAGGATGTCCACTCTCAAAATGTAGGTACGAATTGGAAAAGGTTGGTTTCCTGAAAAGCTTAGATTGAAAAGTGTGGTTGGAGTTGTCCTTAAAAAGAGTTACATCCAGATAGTGTAACTCACTTTCACTAACATTATAAGTGAAAGATAGAAAGGAAGTGGTGGAATTAAGATAATTGAAAAAATCCAAAAACTGGTTCAGGGTCCCATTCCATAGGATACAGATATCATCCAGGTATCTCTTATAATGTGTTATGAAATGAACCCAACTGGTTGAGAAAATGAACTTTTGTTCCCATCTATGCAGTACCACATTTGCATATAATGAGGCACAGGAGGCACCCATGGCTACTCCCTTCTTTTGTCTGTAAAGTTCTCTGTTAAAGTAAATGAAATTGTTCTCTAACACAATTTCCATAAACTCTACTACCAAAATGGGCCTCAGCTACCAGTACTTCATTGAACCATTCCAAACCAGTGGAGTGAGGAATGCTGGGGAACAACTCCACTATATCTATAGTGATCATTAGCAGTTCAAGCTGAAAAAAATAGGGGTTGGATGCCCTTGAGGAAGTCCCAGGAATCTTTACAAATGTTCCCCAAAGAGGAAACAAATTTCTTTGTTACATAATCAATGAATTTGCCCAATGGCTCCATTATACTACCCGCTCCAGAAACAATAGGTCTGAACTTCAGTGGATCCAACCCTTTATGTATCTTTGGGATCCCAAAAATTACAGGAGTCTTGGGTTTATTAACATACAGGAAGTTAAATATTTTTTCATTGATTGCACCTTGCAATAAATGGTCAGTTAGCATAAACTTAAATTTGGACATAGCAAGATTGACCTCATTACTGGAAACTATCTCATATTGTTCTGTGTCCTGCAACATTCCATAAAGGTAGGTGTCATAATCAGAATTATACATAAGGACCACTCCACCACCTTTATCAGGTTTCATGACCCTAATGTTTTCCTCCTTAAGGTATTTGACCAACCGAGCCTCCTCTACTTTCAAATTGATAGGTGATGAATGTGTACGCTGTGAGTATAAAATCCTAAGATCCTTCTCAACCAACTCTTCAAATACTCTAATGGAAGTGTGTGTAAGTGGATTGAATGTGCTAGCTCTAGAAAGTTCATTACTTACAAATGGTTGCCCTTTAAAATGAACTATAAGATTTAGACGTCTTACAAAAAATTTCAAATCTACAAGGGCATCGGCTAAATTGAAAGAACACAAAGGAACAAACTGGAAACCCTGTGTGAATAGCCCAAATATATGGTGATTCACCTCCATGTCTGTGTAGTTGTAAATAACAAAATTGGCCTTTTTAATAATGGAATAATTGTCACCACTCACATAGCAAAAATCATCTAACTTACTTCTGTCAACCAAAGTGTTATCATCTGTTATTTGCATCTGTTGTTCCATCCCTGCTGGTAGTGCCTCAGACCCCTCCCCCCTGCTCTGTCGGGGGGGTTGATGAAAATCCTGAAAGGAATTTTTTCTTCCTTTTTCGGCTAATCTCTCACTCCTACTGAGTGGTTGGGCAGGAAAACTAGGGTGATTATCAAATGTACCAGCTTGATTGTTCATTTCTTGGACCTGTTTGTTGTCCCTACATGCCTTACCAGGGAGCGGGTACGTTGTACCCTCCCTGTATTCATTTAAATCCCTTTCCAGTTTGTGCACCTTACGATTAAGGATCTTTACACAAAACTGATCTACTTCTTTAAAAACATTATCATAATTGATTTTAACAGTAACAAATTACTATCATTAACCAAAGAATTATTCATTACACTAAGCTCTTTCAGCAGAGTATCGGCTTTCGCCTCATACTCAGCTATCATAACATTCAAAACTTCTAGTCCAGCTCTATCGAATATTTCACAAAGTTTGTTAAAATAAGAAGTGCCTGGTTGTACATTATTCGAGAACTTATAACAGTGCAAACCCTTCGGTACATGCTTCACAGACACACACTCTCTGAGATAGTTAATCTCCAACTGGTTGCTTTTATAAGCGTAAAGCTTGTCTCTCAGGGAATTAAAGTCACTATAGCACTATACACTAAACATTATAAAAAATATTGTAAAAAATACAATAGTGCAGGTCACATTGTGAAAATCGAATCCAACAAAATAAACCTGTATACAATTTGGTACAACCACTTTACAGTCTAATATAAATCCAACCAAAAAAGTTTCTATAACCGGGCCATCCTCAACTTAAGGACACTGTTGATATTTATATTATCATTAAGGCATGAACATGTCGTTTAGCGATTTTGAACAATAAAGTTCCATCACATTTAGCTTAATTAAGTTAATTATGCCAATTTACTCAAACACGTGGTTTTATGTTTCTTATATATTCAAGCTAACTGCATTACATTCTTAACTTGAAAAAGCTCGGTATTAACCGAGCGAAAGCACTTGTTTTATGTTGGTTGTGGCTATCCAAATAAAGGATTAACTATCTTCGCTGGTTTTGGTTTCCTGGCTGTGGATTTTGTAGTTTCTTGGACTGGTTCAACTTTTTGGATTTCACTGTTACGTGTTCTTATGGCCGAGGAAGCCGAACTGGTTGATTTTGCTGACACTCCTCAGCTTTTGAGGAATGACTGTGAAGACAGTCCAGTTACTCGTTCGGAGTTGAACCAGGTTTTAACTATGCTTACCCAGCTTACTAACACTTTAAACGCAATGCGAGACAGTTCATATTCTGTGTTGCCTGGTAACCAGCAGCATGGCTTAGAGCAAAGAAAGAAGCGTATACCTAACACTACATCAGGAACAAGTTCGGTTACACCTTTTGAGATTCCGGGTAACGCAACATCTACTAGGGCTCCTAACCACGAGCAAACAGCAAACACGCAAAGACAGCAGATGGACATATTGGATTTGCAGCCCAAGGCTTTTAATTGTAATGTTTGGACTGGGCGCCAGTTTTCATTCAACCAAGGTACTTTAGCTCCTAATGTTTTTAATAACATTGAAAGTGACTTTAGTACCCTGAGAGACAAGCTTTATGCTTATAAAAGCAACCAGTTGGAGATTAACTATCTCAGAGAGTGTGTGTCTGTGAAGCGTGTACCGAAGGGTTTGCGCTGTTATAACTTCCCGAATAATGTACAACCGGGCACTTCTTATTTTAACAAACTTTGTGAAATATTTGATAGAGCTGGACTAGAAGTTTTGAATGTTATGATAGCTGAGTATGAGGCGAAAGCCGATACTCTGCTGAAAGAGCTTAATGTAATGAATAATTCTTTGGTTAATGACAGTAATTTTTTTGACTGTTAAAATCAATTATGATAATGTTTTTAAAGAAGTAGATCAGTTTTGTGTAAAGATTTTTAATCATAAGGTGCACAAACTGGAAAGGGACTTAAATGAATACAGGGAGGGAACAGCATACCCGCTCCCTGGTAAGGCACGTATGGACAACAAACAAGTCCAAGAAATGAACAATCAAGCTGGTACATTTGATAATCACCCTAGTTTTCCTGCCCAACCACTCCGTAGGAGTGAGAGATTAGCCAAAAAAGGAAGAAAAAATTCCTTTCAGGATTTTCATCAACCCCCCGACAGAGCAGGGGGGAGGGGTCTGAGGCACTACCAGCAGGGATGGAACAACAGATACAAATAAGAGATGATAACACTTTGGTTGACAGAAGTAAGTTAGATGATTTTTGCTATGTGAGTGGTGACAATTATTCCATTATTAAAAAGGACAATTTTGTTATTTACAACTACACAGACATGGAGGTGAATCACCATATATTTGGGCTATTCACATGGGGTTTCCAGTTTGTTCCTTTGCGTTCTTTCAATTTAGCCGATGCCCTTGTAGATTTGAAACTTTTTGTAAGACGTCTAAATCTCACAGTTCATTTTAAAGGGCAACCATTTGTAAGTAATGAACTTTCTAGAGCTAGCACATTCAATCCACCTACACACCCTTCCATTAGAGTATTTGAAGAGTTGGTTGAGAAGGATCTTAGGATTTTATACTCACAGGGTACACATTCATCACCTATCAATTTGAAAGTAGAGGAGGCTCGGTTGGTCAAATACCTTAAGGAAGAAAACATTAGGGTCATGAAACCTGATAAACGTGGTGGAGTGGTTCTTATGTATAATTCTGATTATGACACCTACCTTTATGGAATGTTGCAGGACACAGAACAATATGAGATAGTTTCCAGGAATGAGGTCAATCTTGCTATGTCCAAAATTAAGTTTATGCTAACTGACCATTTATTGCAAGGTGCAATCAATGAAAAATGATTTAACTTCCTGTATGTTAATAAACCCAAGACTCCTGTAATTTTTGGGATCCCAAAGATACATAAAGGGTTGGATCCACTGAAGTTCAGACCTATTGTTTCTGGAGCGGGTAGTATAACGGAGCCATTGGGCAAATTCATTGATTATGTAACAAAGAAATTTATTTCCTCTTTGGGGAACATTTGTAAAGATTCCTGGGACTTCCTCAAGGGCATCCAACCCCTATTTTTTCAGCCTGAACTGCTAATGATCACTATAGATATAGTGGAGTTGTTCCCCAGCATTCCCCACTCCACTGGTTTGGAATGGTTCAACGAAGTACTGGTAGCTGAGGCCCATTTAGGGAATAGGGTTACCAGTTTGGTAGTAGAGTTTATGGAAATTGTGTTAGAGAACAATTTCATTTACTTTAATGGAGAACTTTACAGACAAAAGGAGGGAGTAGCCATGGGTGCCTCCTGTGCCTCATTATATGCAAATGTGGTACTGCATAGATGGGAACAAAAGTTCATTTTCTCAACCAGTTGGGTTCATTTCATAACACATTATAAGAGATACCTGGATGATATCTGTATCCTATGGAATGGGACCCTGAACCAGTTTTTGGATTTTTTCAATTACCTTAATTCCACCACTTCCTTTCTATCTTTCACTTATAATGTTAGTGAAAGTGAGTTACACTATCTGGATGTAACTCTTTTTAAGGACAACTCCAACCACGCTTTTCAATCTAAGCTTTTCAGGAAACCAACCTTTTCCAATTCGTACCTACATTTTGAGAGTGGACATCCTTTTTACCAAAAGAAAGGTATTATCAAAGGGCAATTTATCCGGGCCTCTAGGATGTGTAGCACCCTTATTGATTTTTTAGATGAAATGGATTTTTTGAAATCATTATTTTTTGAAAGGGGCTACCCCAGTTCCCTAGTGACTGTTTTGGCCCAGGAAATCATAGCAAACAGGGACGATAGATATCCCCCCCTGTTAGGTATTGGATTTCCACAAGTATCCGAGGATACAACTGAGGACCAAGTGGAACAGCGCAGTCACTTTATCTACACATATTCCCTCAGTTCCTTCGACATTGAGAATGTGGTACGGAAACACTGGCCAGTTCTTACTCTACATGATGAGTTAAATAAATTGGTACAACCACACCCTAATTTTGTAAGGAAGAGAGATGTCAACCTTAAAGAATTATTTGAAAGGAGGAATATTCCAAGATCAGCACTAGGTAATTCTAAGCATGGCACTTTTAAATGTGGTGCCTGCAAACAGTGTAATGTCATTATCAATGACTCGACCATTTATATTCCATCGAGAAAATTCCTTTTCAGTTCTACTTGTTACTCTAATTGTGCAACAAAACGGGTAGTTTATTTAGGGATATGTATATCCTGTTTCAGTTTTTACGTAGGAAAAACTGAGAGACCCCTTAGAAAGAGAATATATGAACACCTTTATGACATCTCCAAGGAAAGGGAAACTAATGCCTTTTACAAACATCTTACTTCTTGCCCTAAAATGGAGCTTATGTTTATGGTGTTAGAACAAGTGGCACCAGATGCCAGAGGAGGTGATTGGGAGACCACCTTAGAGTACAGAGAACTCCTATGGCAGCTGAGGCTGGACGCTGGTAAATCACCTGGAATTAATGATAATATAAATATCAACAGTGTCCTTAAGTTGAGGATGGCCCGGTTATAGAAACTTTTTTGGTTGGATTTATATTAGACTGTAAAGTGGTTGTACCAAATTGTATACAGGTTTATTTTGTTGGATTCGATTTTCACAATGTGGCCTGCACTATTGTATTTTTTACAATATTTTTTATAATGTTTTTAGTGAATACCATCATTATTATTATTATTATTATTAGATTTTTTTATCTATTTACATGAGGCATTTAACTTCAAATATTTAGATATTCACAAACTAAAAAAATTTTTAAACTGGTACATTTTTAACAGTTTTAATTCTTGTTTATAACTCATTTGGATTTTTATGAATAGGACTGCTCCTCAGATTTGTGGATATTTTTATATGTATTACTGAAACTAATATTATGCATATATTTAAATGTACCTATTTAATATACATTTTTAATAATATATATTTTGCATTTTTAACACTTATCGGCATGAACATGTCGTTTAGCGATTTTGAACAATAAAGTTCCATCACATTTAGCTTAATTAAGTTAATTATGCCAATTTACTCAAACACGCGGTTTTATGTTTCTTATATATTCAAGCTAACTGCATTACATTGTTAACTTGAAAAAGCTCGGTATTAAGCGAGCGAAAGCGCTTGTTTTATGTTGGTTGTGGCTATCCAAATAAAGGATTAACTATCTTCGCTGGTTTTGGTTTCCTGGCTGTGGATTTTGTGGTTCTTGGTCTGGTTCAACTTTTTGGATTTCCTTGCATGATAAGTTAATGTGCCTGGTTAGCAAATAGGTAATAATAGGGTGTATCATGCTACAAGAAAAAAACATGTTTGATTATGTCAATGTTTTAATAATGACTGGGATTTGACAAACAGCTTTCATTAAGTTTTCTTTGGTGTTTAATTGGTTGTACTCATTATTTGTTTTAATATGATTTTATGGCCTGAAGAAGGAATTTTGTTCCGAAAGTGCTAACCTTGTTTCTTAAACAGAGTTTTTGTTAAACTGCTGGATCCTTATCTGTGGTTGTTTGGAGTCATCCTTTGTTTCTCTACAAGTTTGGTTTGTGTGGCTCCAACGTTTGCTCGTGTGCTGTTTTTTTGTGCTGTATTGCTTCCTTTGTGTATTGGTCTATAAGACATGGCTGGGGGATTGAGTATTGAACTGGACTTTATTCCAGCAAGAAACACCTACAGGTTGCATAAGCTTTTATTTTTGGATTCAAATCCTTTGTTGAACATGTTTCCTACTGAAACTTTATCCACCGAAGCCACTAGTGCATTTGAAGTAAGTACTGATTTTTTTTGAAAGTCTTAAGGACCTAGAAAACAAGTTATATAAATATAAATGATGGCAGTGGCAGACTCCACTTTAAGGCTGCTTTAAGTTATAAGGCTATCCACTTAGGCTTAGGGTTCTTAAAATGCCCACTCTTTGGAATACACATCCTGAGCTGCTTAAACAGTGGCAAGCTTTGAATCTGCACCTTAGTTTGAATTATTTGAGACTGATGAATGATTATTTTCTTCCACTTGAAAAACAACCAGCTGCCGAAATTGACAGAGCACAGAAAGACTTGTTTGCTAAATACACTTGTGATATCTGCAGGTAAATGTGTATGAAATGTTTTGACAATATTGTTGAATATGAAAGATGCTACTAAAATTAAGAAACTGCAGCAGGACCTTAATGACTTTGCCAAGGGATATGTATTCTCATGGCCACATGACAATAAGGTGTTGGTGCCTATCAATAATAGTTCTGATGTTACAACTGCTTCAGTAACTGAAGGATCTGTGGTACCTGCCACTCTTACTGTTCATACCTGTAATGACAAGAGTACAGCAGGCTGTTCTAGTGAATCCATGACTAGAGTGAAAGAACTAAGAAAACACAATGCAGCCCCTAGCATTGATACAGCAACCACTAATGCTCTTTCTAGAGATTTTACCCTGCAAGCCCCTTTACCGATAGACAACAGTCAAAGGAAGTGCCAGTCGAGGAGCAGGGCCCCCAGGGGGCATATGCGCTATCAGAGCACCAGTAATTTGAAACAGACAAGGAGCAGGAAATAGACAGTTTGGATTTTAATATTTCTTCTTTTGTATTAACAGATCAGCAGTTAGCATTACTCAACAAAGGCCTTTCTTTCATACCTTCTCAAAGATCTGCCTTAACTGATGTATTGGTTGATCTTAGACTATTTGCATGAAATTTATCACTATCACTTTTTTATGCAAAACAATTATACTGAACAGATGCTTAGCATGCCTTCTGATGATTTAACTTATGTGAATGTAATAAAATTAAAGATACAAGTGCTTATTGATAGAGTACATATTTTTGTATGGCCTTCTAATGACTGGTCTCATAGAGACAAGGTTATATGATTATTTAGAGGTTAAACTACCTAAGGTCCATAAGGATCCGTGGTTGTTTGAAGCCATCCTTTATTTCTCTACAAGTTTGGTTTGCATGGCTCCAATTTTTGTCTGTGTGCCATTTCACTGTGCTGCAAACAGCTTTCATACCCATAAAAGGGCAAAATATCAAACATCAAAGAAGAGCAAGGAAGCCTGCTGGTGGCTAGTTATGTGAAGGGAGTGATTTTGTGTGATGGGGTCAGAATAAGGAGAAAGTTTGGTGGCAAAAGCAGAACAGGTTGTGCAATGATGTGGACAGCGCTGTAGTGTATGTGACATGCTCATGATGATGCTTATTCACAGGTGCAATAACATGGACAGCGCTGTAGTGTATGTAGCATGTTCATGCTGATGCTTATTCACAGGTGCAATGAAGTGGATAGCACTGAAGTGTATGTAACATGCTCATGCTGATACTTATTCACAGATGCAATGACATGGGCAGCACTGAAGTGTATGTAACATGCTCATGTTGATGCTTATTCACAGGTGCAATGATGTGGACAGCACTGAAGTGTGTGTAGCATGCTCATGCTGATACTTATTCACAGGGGAAATAATGTGGACAGCACTGAAGTGTATGTAACATGCTCATGTTGATGCTTATTTACAGGTGCAATGATGTGGACAGCACTGAAGTGTGTGTAGCATGCTCATGCTGATACTTATTCACAGGGGAAATAATGTGGACAGCACTGAAGTGTATGTAACATGCTTATGTTGATGCTTATTCACAGGTGCAATAATGTGGACAGCGCTGTAGTGTATGTAACATGCTCATGTTGATGCTTATTCACAGGTGCAATAATGTGGACAGCAATGTAGTGTATGTAACATGCTCACGATGATGCTTATTCACAGGTACAATTACATGGACAGCGCTGTAGTGTATGCAACATGTTCATGCTGATGCTTATTCACAGGTGCAATGATGTGGACAGCACTGAAGTGTATGCAACATGCTGATATTGATGCTTATTCACAGATGCAATGATGTGGACAGCACTGAAAAATGTGTAGCATACTCATGCTAATACATATTCACAGGTGCAATGACATGGACAAAGCTGTAGTGTATGTAGCATGTTCATGCTGATGCTTATTCACAGGTGCAATGAAGTGGATAGCACTGAAGTGTATGTAACATGCTCATGCTGATACTTATTCACAGATGCAATGACATGGGCAGCACTGAAGTGTATGTAACATGCTCATGTTGATGCTTATTCACAGGTGCAATGATGTGGACAGCACTGAAGTGTGTGTAGCATGCTCATGCTGATACTTATTCACAGGTGCAATAATGTGGACAGCACTGAAGTGTATGTAACATGATCATGTTGATGCTTATTCACAGGTGCAATAATGTGGACAGCACTGTAGTGTATGTAACATGCTCATGTTGATGCTTATTCACAGGTGCAATAATGTGGACAGCAATGTAGTGTATGTAACATGCTCATGATGATGCTTATTCACAGGTACAATTACATGGACAGCGCTGTAGTGTATGCAACATGTTCATGCTGATGCTTATTCACAGGAGCAATGATGTGGACAGCACTGAAGTGTATGTAACATGCTGATATTGATGCTTATTCACAGATGCAATGATGTGGACAGCACTGAAAAATGTGTAGCATACTCATGCTAATACATATTCACAGGTGCAATGACATGGACAAAGCTGTAGTGTATGTAACATGTTCATGCTGATGCTTATTCACAGGTGCAATGATGTGGACAGCACTGAAGTGTATGTAACATGCTGATATTGATGCTTATTCACAGATGCAAAGATGTGGACAGCACTGAAGTGTTTGTAACATGCTTATGTTGATGCTTATTCACAGGTGCAATGATGTGGACAGCACTGAAGTGTGTGTAGCATACTCATGCTGATACTGATTCACAGGTGCAATGACGTGGACAGCACTGAAGTGTATGTAACATGCTGATCTTGATACTTATTCACAGATGCAATGATGTGGACATCACTGAAGTGTATGTAACATGCTTATGTTGATGCTTATTCACAGGTGCAATGACGTGGACAGCGCTGTAGTGTATGTATCATGTTCATGCTGATGCTTATTCACAGGTGCAATGATGTGGACAGCACTGTAGTGTGTGTAACATGCTCTTGCTGATACTTATTCACAGGTTGAATGACGGGACAGCACTGAAGTGTGTGTAGCATGCTCATACTGATACTTATTCACAGGTGCAATGACATGGACAGCACTGAAGTGTGTGTAGCATGCTCATACTGATACTTATTCACAGGTGCAATGACATGGACAGCACTGAAGTGTGTGTAGCATGCTCATACTGATACTTATTCACAGGTGCAATGACATGGACAGCACTGAAATGTGTGTAGCATGGTCATGATAATGCTCATTCACAGGTGCAATAATGTGGACAGCACTGTAGTGTATGTAATATGCTAATGATGATGCTTATTGACAGGTGCAATGACATGGATAGCAATGAAGTGTATGTAACATGCTCATAATGATACTTATAGGTTCATAGGTTGGTACTAGGCTATTGGCCATAGGGCCTATACAAGCCTAGCCATAACAGTTCCCTGGCTATTTCTTCCCACATTATTTAGTTCCCTGGACCCCTATCTAGCAGGGTGAATGATGTGATCCCCGGGGTGAATTTCCTATCTCCCATCCAATCATCAAGGTTGAGGGCCAAAGAGGTGATCTGCTTGACATGTATGGGCAGTCTATTCCAGGGTCTGGGGAGTCTCTCTGGGTCAGGAACCTATCCCTCCAGCATGTTTTGTTCATTGTGATGACAAGATTTAGATACCTGGAGCATGTGTCCCTGAGGGATTGGGATTTCTTTAAGTGTAGCATGTCCAGCAGCTTTCGGTTTGACATGGCCTTGTATGTTAAGTAGAGATCACCTCTGAGTAGATGATATGTGACAGAGTATAGGTGGAGTTTTTATAGACGGTCAGCACAGGGCATCTGTTTTAGGCCTGTGATTCTTTTAGTGAGATATTTATGTGGCCTTTCCAGTTGTTGCAGATGTCTTGAGAAGTACATACCAAACAGGGGGTTGTATTCTATAATGGGTCTAATGAGGGATGAGTACAGTGGGACAATGACCTCCTTTTTTCTGGATGAAAAGCCCTTAGTGATGAGGTGTGGCACATAGAAGGATTTCCTGACTGTTGTGGCGATGTGGTTATCGAAGGTGAGACCAGTGTCCACCTGTGTCCCTAAGTCTCTTATCCCACTTTCAGTGTTAAGTGCACTGTCATCTATGTGGTAATTCATGGGTACATGTTTTTTCCCAAAGGGGATAACTGTACATTTCTTGGCATTGAGCTTGAGCTCTGGCACCAAGCATCTGTTTCTGTAAGGCCATTTTGTAGAATATCCACATAATTTGGGGATTCAATAATGGCTTCCAGTTTGCAGTCATCTGCAAACTTTGTTAGCCAGAGTCCCTTAGTGTTGGCCTGTACTTCACAGAAGTAGATGCTAAACAAGACCGGTCCCAGGACTGAACCCTGAGGTACTCCACTTGTCACTTATCTGGAGCTGGATTTGGAGTTGGCTACTTTTATGGTGTGGGTTCTGTCAGGAAGCAGTTGGCAACCCATCAAGTGATGTAGGTATTAATGCCCAGCGTAGTAGGTTTATCTATGATTCCAGAGCAGGGGATGGTGTTGAGGGCCTTGGTGAGGTCCAGATAGGCTGTGTGGGCCACCTTACCCTTGTACACGGCTCTGGAGGCTGATTCAAAGAAGTGCAATGACGTGGACAGTGCTGTAGTGTATGTAACATTCATGCTGATGCTTATTCACAAGTGCAATGGTGTGGACAGCACTGAAGTATATGTAGCATGCTCAAGATACTTATTCACAAGTGCAATTATGTGGACAGTGCTGTAGTGTATGTAACATGTTCATGCTGATGCTTATTTACAGGTGCAATGATGTGGACAGCACTGAAGTGTATATACCATGCTCATGATGATACTTATTCACAGGTACAATGAAGTGGACAGTGGTGAAGTGTATATGGCATGCTCATGATGATACTTATTCACAGGTACAATGAAGTGGACAGTGGTGAAGTGTATATGGCATGCTCATGATGATACTTATTCACAGGTACAATGAAGTGGACAGTGGTGAAGTGTATATGGTATGCTCATGATGATACTTATTTACAGGTACAATGATGTGGACAGTGGTGAAGTGTATATAACATGCTCATGATGATACTTATTTACAGGTACAATGATGTGGACAGTGGTGAAGTGTATATAACATGCTCATGATGATACTTATTCACAGGTACAATGACAAGGACAGTGATGAAGTGTATATGGCATGCTCATGATGATACTTATTCACAGGTACAATGATGTGGACAACACTGAAGTGTATATACCATGCTCATGATGATACTTATTCACAGGTACAATGATGTGGACAGTGGTGAAGTGTATATGGCATGCTCATGATGATACTTATTCACAGGTGCAATGATGTGGACAGTGGTGAAGTGTATATGGCATGCTCATGATGATACTTATTCACAGGTACAATGATGTGGACAGTGGTGAAGTGTATATGGCATGCTCATGATGATACATATTCACAGGTACAATGACGTGGACAGTGGTGAAGTGTGTGTAACATGCTCATGATGATGCTTATTCACAGGTGCAATGATGTGGACAGTGGTGAAGTGTATATGGCATGCTCATGATGATACTTATTCACAGGTGCAATGATGTGGACAGTGGTGAAGTGTATATGGCATGCTCATGATGATACTTATTCAGAGGTACAATGATGTGGACAGTGATGAAGTGTATATGGCATGCTCATGATGATACTTATTCACAGGTACAATGGCATGCTCTTGACAACACTGAAGTGTATATACCATGCTCATGATGATACTTATTCACAGGTGCAATGATGTGGCTAGCACTGAAGTATATGTAGCATGCTCATGATGATACTTATTCACATGTGCAATGACATGGACAGCGCTGTAGTGTATGTAACATGCTCATGCTGATGCTTATTCACAGGTACAATGATGTAGACAGTGGTGAAGTGTATACGGCATGCTCATGATGATACTTATTCACAGGTACAATGATGTGGACAGTGGTGAAGTGTATATGGCATGCTCATGATGATACTTATTCACAGGTACAATGATGTGGACAGTGGTGAAGTGTATATGGCATGCTCATGATGATACTTATTCACAGGTACAATGATGTGGACAGTGGTGAAGTGTATATGGCATGCTCATGATGATACTTATTCACAGGTACAATGATGTGGACAGTGGTGAAATGTATATGGCATGCTCATGATGATACTTATTCACAGGTACAATGATGTGGACAGTGGTGAAATGTATATGGCATGCTCATGATTATACTTATTCACAGGTACAATGGCATGCTCTTGATGATACTTATTCACAGGTCAAATTACGTGGACAGTGATGGTGTATATGGCATGCTCATGATGATACATATTCACAGGTACAATGATGTGGACAGTGGTGAAGTGTGTGTAACATGCTCATGATGATGCTTATTCACAGGTGCAATGATGTGGACAGTGGTGAAGTGTGTGTAACATGCTCATGATGATACTTATTCACAGGTACAATGATGTGGACAGTGGTGAAATGTATATGGCATGCTCATGATGATACTTATTCACAGGTACAATGGCATGCTCTTGATGATACTTATTCACAGGTCAAATTACGTGGACAGTGATGGTGTATATGGCATGCTCATGATGATACATATTCACAGGTACAATGATGTGGACAGTGGTGAAGTGTGTGTAACATGCTCATGATGATACATATTCACAGGTACAATGATGTGGACAGTGGTGAAGTGTGTGTAACATGCTCATGATGATGCTTATTCACAGGTGCAATGATGTGGACAGTGGTGAAGTGTATATGGCATGCTCATGATGATGCTTATTCACAGGTGCAGTAGCACATTGCTATATGTACAGGTAAGATGTAAAATAAAATAAATTAAATTAAATAAAAATCATACAGTGATCTGACATGGAAAGTCTCATGTTTCCTTAGTTGTTATTGTATTAATTTCATTGTCCTACCTAGGAGCTTATCTCCCCGGCCTCTACTGAAAATGGACATGTATCCAGTTAGACTAGCCCGGTCAACAAATGTAAAATAAAAATAATAAATAAAATAAAGAGCTCAGATAAGGACTGCACAGCAAAGTTCCCCACCATGCTTATGTTATAAATAGGAAGATAATAGGTGTTTAGGACAGACAGAAAGGGGGAAGTACACAGAAGAGCATGAGGAAAGGAAAAATTGTACAAGGGTGGTGAAGTAAAGGTATTGTTTGGGGCAAGTGCCCATACTATTTTATTTTTAAGTGGGTAGAGGAGAAAGATAGCATGGCTAAAGTATAGGTAGAAAAGAGGGTACAGTAAATGCAGCAGTGGTAGACAAACCAACAGAAACGACACTTACAAACCAATGGGGGTGGCTGAGGAAACATTCGGGAGAACCATAAAGAACAGACACAGGCAGAAGGAGGACAATTGATGATTTGGAAAGGATTAAACTACAGAGAGAGAGAGAGAGAGAGAGATAAAGGAGACTGAGGGTGAGGGAAAACCATAATGGGGATATGGAGGAGTGAAGGCTGACTGCCACACTGCACAGTACTACACCCAAACCTAAGGTCAATTACCTCTGAGACCTTCATTATGGCTAGGCCCAGCCACTGTTAGCCCTTTGGTTAAGGCCAGACAGCTGTGTAACTCTGCCAGATGAATAAGGATGTCCTCCAGCCTGCTAATAAAGTTGTCTAGCTGCTCATCCACTGAGGCCATCACCAGGCCTTCCTTCTCCTGCTGGGTAACCCTTGTTGGAGGGGTACAAAGTGATGCCAATTAATTAGAAGTCTAAAACTCAACCAGAGATGCATCACTACAGAGCAGCATTGAGCCTTTTGGGTCACCCCCCACAGAATGACCTTTTTTAACACCTTTATTGTATTATCACTTAAGACATAGGCACACATACATTTATGCAAAAGAAAACAGACCATGTTAATGTTCTCAAAGTTACATAAACTGATGCAATCATGCCTCCTGTTAAACTTCACTCAAACACCTCTTCACATGAGTTAGAAGAACCTGGAAGAAGTAGAGAGATGGTAGTAAGACCATAGGCATCGGCACTAGTAGCACAACCATTTTGTTTGCTTCCCCTGCCTATCAGGGTGAAGCGCAAGCAGTCTACGAGCTCACTGGAGAATCAAGGAAGGATGAAGCACTGACTGGAAACACAGGCGAACAACAATACCATCAGGAAAATGTGGGCCATGGTAAAGAAAACTTGATATGGAATATATCATGCAGGTACTTTACATCCTTTGAGAAAAATGTTCTTAATAAAGGTTTATTCTTCATTTCTACATTATCAGCCAATGTGGTTGATACTTTGATTGATTTTAAGCTGATGCTTAGAAATATTCAACTAAAATTGATGTTTGATACAAAATCAATGACTGAGAGTAATGAAGGACATGTGAGAGACTTTGTTTTCAAAAACCTAGTATTTATAATCCACAATATAACGCTGTACTAGACAGTTTCTATAAAGTATGTGAGTCTGAATTTTATGAATATTTTGATAGAAATGTTTGTAAACAGCGTAAAAAGGGCTTTGAAAATTTAGCATTTGAAGAAAGGTCTGCTCTGAGAATGCTTGAGAGTGATAACACCATAGTTATAAGGCCTGCAGATAAAGGTGGCCAAATAGTGATTATGGACAGTGAGTTCTATTTCTCTTCCATCCAGGAAATGTTGCAGGATGTTTTAGTGTATAAGCGGATTAATATATTAGATATTAATAATATTGGTGAGGAGGTTGTAGCTACTCTTATGCAGTTTGTGATGAAGGGCCTGATTACTAAGGAACTATTTAGTTATTTTGTTGTTGAAAAACCTTTAGACCCTACTCTACAAGGATTACCTAAGGTCCACAAAGACCCTTATAAACCCCCTTTCAGACCAATTGTATCAGGAGGGGGATGGCTAACAGAGCCATTGTCTATTTATGTGGATAAACAACTTAAACCAGTTCTTGAGCAGCACGTATATATCTTACGTGCACTAAGCAGATGTTACAGGATTTATTTTCTTTTGTGTAGGAACATAGTGTGAATGGGAAGGGGATTCTATTGGCTACATATGATGTAACCTCTTTGTTTACTGTGATCCCCAATACAGAAGGGATATGAATGGTTAGGAATTTTTTGATACGTAATAGCTCTTATTCAAATGTGCACATTGAGTTAATATGCAGCTTACTCGACATAATTTTGAATAGTAATGTGTTCTTGTTTAAAGGTGCTTACTATCAGCATATGTTGGGCGTAGCTATGGGCACACTTGTGCCAATAGCTACTCCAACATCGTGATGGCTGAATGCGAGTCTCAGTGCATGCTTGTACATCCTTTAGCACGCATTCATCTGCTCTTCTACAGAAGGTTTGTTGATGACCTTTTTATTTTGTGGGCTGGCTCAAGTGAGCAACTACTTGAATTGATTGATGCCATGAATCATAGCAGCAACTTTCTGAGATTTACAGGTAAGTATTCTGAAAGCATGATAGAGTTTCTGGACATCAGAATTACGACTGATATGTCAGGGGTCTTCCATACAGACAGGTATATGAAGGAATGCCATCGTCCGTCATATTTACACAGAACTAGCATGCATCCTAAGCATGTGTTCAACAATATTCTGAAAGGCCAGGTAATGAGATGTTCCAGGTTAACTGATAGGGATGACAAATGGAATGATGAAATAGCTAGAATGAGTAGTGACTTTATATGTAGGGGTTATCATGAAAGTGAGATTTGAGAGATAGCAGGGAATGTTAGTAATATGAGAGCAGATAGGGCTAAACCCTAGTTCTCTAAGCCCGTTATTAAAGAGAGAAATAACAACTAACAATGGGATAAAATCCATTTTACTTTTGCTTTTACTAGGGATAATGCAGTAATAAGGGGCATTCTAAATAAGAATTGGAAGATACTTCAGACCATCCCTCCCAGATACCCGATACACAAAGCTGTTAATTTGTACCACTATTTTCCCCTCTTCCTCTAGTATATCTCCTGATTTCCCCATTTGCTCCCATTGCAACTGTCATATCAGTAGTCAGTTTCATCCCATGTGCCTTCAGTTTTGTATTCTATTCCCCTATATCTTTTGCTGAAGTTCTTGCTCAGAGTCTGTCTGTAATGCCATATCATCTACATACAGCAACTATGTTGCTCTGTCCCATCTGACCTGTTTGCTAATGTAATCCATCACCAGTATGAACAGCAGTGGGCACTGAGCTAAACTCTGATGCACACGTCCTTCCACTAGGAACCCCTCTGTGAGACAGAACACTGTTTGTACTTGAGTCACTGGGTCACTGTACATAGTTTAAACTAATTCTACCAACATTTCTGGGACTTTGAACCACTACAGAACTGCCCAAATTAGCTTTCTTGGGACCCTGTCATATGCTCTCTCCAAGTCTAGCAATGCCCAGTTGGAATCTTTCCTCATCTCTAGCTTCTTCTCAAGTATCTGTCTCACTGAAAACATTGAGGCAGTTGTGCTGCATCCTGATCTGAATTCGAACTGCTCATCTCATCTTACTTTCTACAACTCTTCATATTCATTTATAAATCACCACGTCCAGAACTTTCATGTGATGGGAAGGGAGTTTGATACCTCTGTACTGTCCTACTGTCCACAGCTGTGAATATCCCCTTTGTTCTTGAACACTGTCACTAGTATGTCATCTGTGATATGCCTTTCTCTCTATACTGCTATGAGTACCCTCAGGAGCCATTTCTCCCCATCTCACCAAACATCTAAAGATCTTTATCATATCTGCTGTAATCTCATTTGTGCCTGCTGCTTTCCCTGACTTCTTCTATGGTGAGCCCCTCCTCTTCTCTCACTGTAGGCTGTGTCTGGGGCATTGCAGCTTCTGTGGGCTTTTCTTCATTCAGAAGCTGCTAGAAGCAATCCTTCCATCTGCTTTTAATGTCCTGTGGACTGATGAGCAGTTTCTTGCTGGTATCCTTTATGGTTACCTGAACATATTCTTTATCTTTGTATCTTTTGCCTTGCAACCTGATAGAGTTTCTTTGTGTCATCTACTGAGTCACATTCAGAAAGCTGGTAGAGTGCCTCCAATACCGTGTTCTTTGCTATTGTAGCTCCTTTCTTAGCTTCTGCAATAGTTTTATACAAATCTCAATTGCAAATGCTAATATACAGTCACAGAACTCATACATCACTTCAAGGGCCAAGACCTTTATATTTCTGAAGTTTACTTGCTTCCACCTTTCTCCCTTATTGATGTCAAATACTTTTTTTTTCTATAATTGAGATTATCCCTGCTTACAAGGATATAACTATATTGAGTAACTTCAACTGCAACCTGCTTAACAACAAAAATCATCACCTGTTTTTTGTTTAGCAGAACTAAGCTTAAATCAAATAATTTCCAAACCTTCAAAACCAATAATGTGTCAAATAATCACTCCTTGCTTCCTTTAGTCATTTTAAGTGATGATTATCACATACCCTTATTATGCATCTCCTAGGCAGTCAGCCATCATAATTACTTTTAGATCAACAGTATTTTGCTATAAACATCAGACTATTTTTTCAGCTATTCTTTCAATTCAAGATACTGAGAGTACAGCCACAACCTGAGGAGGAACTAGGATAGGGTGAAGGGGTGGGTACCTTGGGCTCAAGCTGTGAAGGAGTATAAGCATAAGATGTTGATGGTGGTGGAGTGCAGTACTGACTGCTGAAACTTGCATTTGTGATCTCAACTGGAGCACTAATTGTGTGGCCATGTAGTGATTCGACTGTAGCAAGCTGCTTGTTACATAAATAGCAAGCAGTTTGCTACAATTTCAGAAGAGAACAGTTTTGTTTTTCTGTTTGCTTGTTTTTTCTTTTTTTTTTTTTTTTTTTTTTTGTTTTGTTTCTCAACTTTGACTTCAAGCAGGTGCCAGACTGGTGATCTGCTCAGGGATACTGATGGCCTAACTATGATACTGGCCAGTACTTCAACAGCCATTCTGTTTTATACACAACAAACCTTTCCCATAATTTCCGGGCTCATTAGACCTGAATGGAATAGATGGGCTTACCAAGGAACTAAAATCCTTGCTGAAATTTTAATGATTTGGAAGCAAGCTAAAATTATTGAAGCTAAATAAAACATTTCAGCCTTCATGACTAAGATAAATAAAAGATTAGAAGACGTAAACCTTGCTATTTACAGCAACAGCAAGCTAGGCTTTACAATCAACCTATAAATGGTCTTACTGCAAATCATTGCAAGGAAAATTTCTGATTTCTTATCACTTAACTCTTATATGACTTCCATTGGTCCTCAACAAACTGCTATTTTAACCAAACTCTGTCAACCCCACCTTCTACCCACACCTTATTCTCTTTATGTACCGAGCACCAGCTGAGAACTTCCAGATTTGGCCCTAGTCTTCGGTTTTAATGCTGAGACAACCTCTGATATTGAAATCATTCCTATTAAACTTTCCATCAGTAACCCACCAGGCACAAATTATCTTTATCTGTTGTGTATAAACCCTTTGCTGAGTATATTCTTTATCCTTTGTAACATGTATGCAATCTCTTTTGTCAAAATACTTAACCTAAAATATTGAAGGATGCCATTATCAACACAATTACAAACCAAAAATTCTATTTCCTGTGTTAATTTTAGACCTATCTCAATTCTATCTGCATTTGGAAAAGCCTTTCAGAAAATTGCTTATAATCATCTCTGCTTCATCTCTGCTTTCACTTAAACATCATGTTTTTGGGGTGAACAGAAGCAAAGAAGTCAAATCACTGCTGCTATTTTCATTGCTCTAAATAAAACATTTGATAGGATTGATCACAATCTATTCCACTTGGCTTTGGTTAAACATTAATGATCTCTTAACTTTCTTTCTCACCATTCATTTTATATTAAAATTCATTCTATTACCCCATCCAAAGTTCCATTACTTAAAGGTTTTCACCAGGGTTCTGTTTTGTCTCCATTTACAGTAAGATTTTCATTAGCTATTTCACACCTTCCTTTTATCCTTTACACGGATGCCATTCTTTTGATGACACTCTTCTTTTCAACATTAACATGCTTATTGTACAAGATATAATCTCATTGTCCAGCTGGATCAGATCCAAGAAACTTCTTAACCATAAAAAGAAATAACTGAGAAAATAAATAAATAAATATAAAGACAAATAGGCAAACAAACAAAAAAAACTACTGTTATATATTTCTTCTGTAAAGGTTAATTCCTCTTCTTTCATGACCATCAGAATAATTTGCAAACTACTCCCTGTTTATAATAGTTTGACCATTGACTTGATCAGTGTATTGACTTTCAAGTGCATTTCCATAATACCAAATTAAAAATTCTTTAAAGTTTGTTCTGGGCTTGGAAGATTCCATGCCTTTTATCTCCTTTGGGCAAATACGTTATAGGGAAATGGCATAACAGTACTGTGTCTGTTTAAGCAGATAGTTTTTAATTCCCTTTGAAAGTTTGGGAAGGATAGTATAGATTTTTTTCTGGTATGGCTTCCCACATTTTTGTGTGAGTATGGAGTGTGGAAGACACAGGTTCTGAACATTACTGATTAGAACGAGGAGTTTTGGTTGAGGAGAAGATGTAGAGAGAGATCTTACACTGTAGGGAGAAAGTGGTGGTCTTTGAACTAAAAACGGAAAGTTTCATCCATGATAAGTTTAAATACTGTTCCTAGCAAAATGACAACCCTTTGTGGTACAAAAAGCCATCTAGCTTTTTCAGAGTAATACACTGATATTTTCTTCTTGGGGAAAAGTTAATGAACCTGAATATGTTTTTCGATATGTACTGTAGCGGAAAAATCACAACATCTACTTTGTACACTACTATTTTAAAGTCTCACATGTTTACTCCTTCACTTATCTTGTAGGCTGATTTATAATTAAAGAAAGAATCCATCATCTTAGATGTCAGGCAAGTCAAGCTCCTGTATACATTACTACCTTCTCATCAAAAAATGCAATACCCATATCTTCTCTCATCTTAATCTAAAGACCTGGTAGTCTATTCCACCTAACAAGATAGGCTGTAGCTCTCGTTTAGAGTTCAAGAAAAAATATATCTTTATAGATGTTCCATGACACTTGAATCTCTTTTCGCATTTCCTTTTAATTTTTCAAAGTCCTTGCCTTGATTTTATTATATTTCAGAATAAGTCAGTTATAGTTACATAGACTATATTTTCGTTCTTCCATTCATGCCTTTCCCCTACTATATTCTCTATTCCTTTCACCCTCTTTCTGCTGTTTACTCTTCTCCTGCCTTCTGTCCTATATTTTCATCTTTGAAACATTTTGTGCTATTCTTCACACTTTTCC
Organism: Protopterus annectens; assembly: GCF_019279795.1. NCBI lineage: Eukaryota > Metazoa > Chordata > Ceratodontiformes > Protopteridae > Protopterus > Protopterus annectens. Next base: position 84,342,377 of record NC_056749.1, read on the forward strand.
ATCCTTCTCCCTTTCCCCATTTATTTATTTATTTAGTTGTTTTTATTTTACATTTGTTAACCGGGCTAGTCCAACTGGATATATGTCCATTTTCAGTGGAGGCCCAGGGAGAAAAGCTCCAACAAACAAAAAACACACTATCATTTATATGTGACATTTAGAAATGCTGCTAAATTTACAGATAATCATCCCATTCATTACATTTTGTTGCATCTCTGTAAACAGAATCATGGTACATTTCAGCCATGGTTAGCCACTCAAATATTTAGCTAATAAAAATTAAATATGAAAGAAAACTCTCTTTGAAGTTAACAGAAAAAGTAGATAGCTTATACACTCTTTTAGAAGTTAACAGAAAAGTACCTAGTTTATACAGGTATGGTGATTAGTACTCTTAGAAAATTGAGGTAGTTAGCCAGGGTTAGAACAAGGCCATAGCCACTATGATTTAAGGTATGGCTTCAATTTGCTTTTAAATAATGTTTCTACTTCTATTTGAGCCATACTTTTCAGGGGTTTTTTATCGTTATTTTTTTATCACTTTCTGTATTAGGTATTCATACTTGTTGGTTTCATAATGTGTGCTCTGTGTCCCAGATTTTCTTTTAGTTTTATAACCTAAATTGTTTCTTGTTAATTCTGTATTTTTGAAATGGTGCTTTGCTATTTATTATATGACACTGTAATATTTTTGGAGTTTATACTCCCTAAGCTGCACCTAAATATAAGTCCTCTTGGATTAACATTTTACCCAGTTAACAAATTCATTATTGACATAATTAATTAAATATGCTCATTACCATGGTGAAACAATGTATATGATCAGGTGTGCGACAAGATAGATGCTGTTAGAATAATAATAATAGGCTTTTTCAAAACTGACTTATCACAGTAAAACAATAGTGATACTTACAGGTATGGTTATACCATTTCCTTACCTTTAAGTTAAAGTCAGAAATGAATGCTGACTAGCTGTGCAAACAGCTCAACATAAGCTATAGGCTTACAAATCTCTGTTTTGGATTGAGAAAAGTTTATTGCTTAAATATGCTAATTTCCAAGTTACGGCATGGCCTACTGGTTATAACCCTGAACTCTCCTTGCAATGTTAATTCACAACAAACTCCTATAAACAAAATCTTGGTATTCATCTCCCTGTCTGAGCCATAATAACACCACAGTCTTTCCCCTGTAGTGAGTCAGCTGACTGCCCATTGCAGCATGCATACACACTCAGTTTGGCGTAATCCTTTTAGATTCTTTACCTTGAGTTCTGACTTCTGTTCAGCGGGCTGCAAGTAATCTCACTGCACTATGTCTTGAGAACCCATAGTCAAAATTCACTCAGATTAGAGAAGACTTGCATTTTATATGGTGTTAGAATTAAACAAATAAAACGTTCCTGTCATGCTGGAGATAAGCAACATTTGTCCCTGTTTGTGTTAATACTTGAGTTTTAAAATGTCAACATTATAGATAACTGATGAATTTCTGATTTAAAAATACTAATTACATGTTCCTTGATAAGTTTTCTCTGATGTATGAGAGAATAATATATGAGTGTTAAAGTTTTCATGCAGTAACAGTAGTTGCATGTAAGCATGATGAGTGAATTTGATTGGAGTGTCTTAGGGATGTACTTGTATGCCTTTGTCTTCTTATTCAGTGCCCTACAGTATGCGTAGTTAATTATTTTAATGGCTAGTTGATTTTGATCATAAATAAATGACTGCTTGCAATTATTAAGATGATTTATTTTAATTCTGTGGCATTTGCCTAACTTTCTGACTTAAAAGCAGCACATTTATTGTGTTAAGAAATGAATACAAATGAATTGGAATGTCCACAGAGGTTCCTCACTAAAAGAATACAGGGCTTAAGTAAAATGTCCTATGCAGACTGCCTCAAGGTTCTGTCTCTGTGTGTTTCCTACAGGCTTTTGTTTTCTAAACAGCTTTATTGAAAACATTAATATAATGAACATATATTTTGAAAAAAAATTGAATAAGTTAATTTTTTTAAAATACAATATTTAAAAAAGAAAAAAAATGAATACAACTATAATAGCACAGTAAACTATGTACAATGATGTTCACTATATATCGAATAACAGGATCAATTAATTTTAGTTTGACAGAAGAAAAATGAAAACATAGAATAAAATATTAAAGAAAAAGGAAAGATTACTGCATTAATCATTTATCCAGTTCTTTAGCTAATAATTCATGTACATTTTCCCATTTGTAATATAATTTTGTATTCCTTGTAGATTTAGATTTGATAGTTAACATTTCTAACTTAGATATTTCTAAGAGAAGACCTTTAAACTATTTAAATGAGGGAACTGATGAGGAATTCCAATTTCTTGTAATTATTTTCCTGGCAATGGATAGTATAGACCAGAGCAAAGAATATTTGTTTTTATTTATACAGTTTGGGACAGGTGTATTGAATAATACAAGTGACTTTGTAAGCATAAAAGTGTTAACTTCTTCCCAAAATTTCTCTAATAATGCACAGTCATAAAATATATGATTCCAATCATCACTTGTTACTGCATTACATCTCCAGCAAACAACATCTTGTTTAGTTATCTTACTCCTTTTCTGAGGTGTGATGAAAGATTTATGAAAAAATATCCATGTGAAGATCCTCCATTTAATGGAGGAAGTGTTTTTTCTGGCTGACTGAAGGAAATTAACTTTGTCTTTTTCTTTGGGAATAAAACTACTGATTACTGAAAATGAATTCCACTAGTTATCTGAATATACATCTAGATCTTGTTTAATTGCTTTATAAATAGATGATCTACTATTTTTAACTGGTAAAGTATTATAAGTGTATAAAATCAAATATTGAATAAGTTTGGGTATTGAATTTTTAGCATTTGAGGGGATTAAAATTAGTTTATCTAGAATATATTTCAAAACTCTTGCAAATCTGACCAAAGTAGAGAGTTAAGATTATATTCATCTATAAGAGCATTAATAGATTTTGCCTCATTTTTATTTAACATCTGATGCCAAAACATTGTTTTTGTTTAAATAACAACATTTTAGAATGATCTGCAGATATAATTATACCTTGTGTATGGGCAATAGGAAAGATGAGGAATAGGCAATTTTCAAAGATTCTAAACCTAAATATATAGTTTTTAAAGGCCCTTAAAATTAACATTATATAAGTAGATTTAAGCATTTGAATGGAATAATTGGAAAAATACTCTCTCAAATTCCATATAAATTAATTATTTATTAACTGTGGTAAATGTTTGTTATTTTCCTTTTTGGTATTTTGGGATAAATTTAACATAATTTCCTTCCATTTTGCAAAATACTCTCCATCTATAAGATAAACAAGTGTTTTAATAACTGATGAAACTGAATAAAGTTCTAGATTTGGTAAAGATATACCTCCATTTTCCCAGCTATACATATGATAGGACAATGCAATTATAGGCTTTATTGGCTGCCATAAAAAGTTCTTAATCAGTGTGTTAATTTTTTTAATAAAAGAGTCTGTAGGGGGAATAGAGATATATTGTATTATGTATAACATCTTTGGAAGCAAGATCATCTTTATAATGGAAAGTTTTTCATCCATTGTAAATAAAATCTTGTTCCACTTACTAATTAGAGTCTCTATGATAGTTATACTTTCACTATAATTTAGGTGTAAGATGTCTTTTATATTGGTTGCTATAATTATACCTAAATATGTTATTTGTTGGGACTGAGGTATATATGTTTTATATTGGTCGTGTATATTATAACTTTTGGAACCAATTAAAAGAATCTGTGTTTTAGAATTATTAAAATTAAGGCCAGAACTTTTTTGAAATATTTCCATATTTTTAAACAATTCTTGTAAGGTAGGGTTAGTACCACCAAAAGTGATTAATACATCATTAGCAAACATTTGGATTTTTGATGTTTCATTACAATTTAACCTATATCCTTGTATATTATTGTTATCCCTTATTAGGTTAGCCCAAGGTTCCATAATTACTGTGAAAAGAAGTGGAGATAGAGGACAACCTTGTTTGGTTCCTTTTACAATGGGTATGTTCTGGGATATACTTGTACCTATTTTATGTAGGCTTGACTTTCATTATATAATTGAGTTATAAGGTTAATAAAGCTATTAGAAAAGTTTAAGTCCTTCAGTAAGATAAAAAGATAGTTCCAATTAACTGAGTCAAAGACACAGTTAATATCTAAACTAACAAGAGTCAAATTATTCTTTAAGGCTTTTACTGATTCAATTAAAGTTATTGTTCTTTTGATGTTATCATAAGAAGTTCTATTAATTATAAAACCTATTTGATCCATATCTACCAGGGATGGTAAAAATGTTTAATTCTATCAGCATAAATAGACATGAACATTTTATAATCTGTGTTTAATAACAAAATGGGTCTATATGAAGCACATTTTACAGGATCTTTATCAGACGTTAGTATGGGGAAAATAAATGTGTACTTCCAAGAGGGAGGTATAATGTTGTTATTCTGAGCTATACTGAATACTGTATATAGTATAGTTAATGTTTTAGCAGGCAAAACCTTACAGATTTCAAAAATTATACCATCGTTACCAGGAGCTTTAGTTTGCTTACGTTTGGTTATTTGATCTTTTACGTCTTTAAAAGATATGTGTTTATCTATTAATTTTATTTGTGCTTCAGATAGTCTGTTCTTTATATTATTATGTATAAAAGATTGAATATCTTTTGTACTATTAATGCCATCAATGGGTTGGTTTAATTTTTTAAAAAGATTCTCTAAACTCAATATATTTGGTAAATCATTTACCATTTTTTTGTTGGAGAATAGATTTCTTTAATATGGTGAAGTTTATTTAATCTTGTAGTTTTGTTAGCTAGTATATTCATGGATCTAGGATTTAAAGAAAAAGTTATAAGTTTATATTTTTCAAAATTTATCATAACTTTATGGTTTAAAATGTCCATGCATTTGTTTAAGGTATTTATTTTATTCATTCTGTCTTTCTTATTTGCATTCTTTGAAGCATCAAGCCTTAAAATATTGAACTTTGTTTGTATATCTTGAAGGTTTTTATCCCACAAAATTCTTTTCTTTTTATACCAATCAATAATTTTACCATATAGGTAAGCTTTTAGAGCATCCCAAATATGTATACTTCAGAAGTTCCCTGTGTACTATTAAGTTCAATAAAATGTTGTACTTCTGTAGTAAAAAAATCAGTAAAATCTTTGAGTTTAATTATGTAGGCTGGTATCCTTTTAATTTGAACATTAAATGTGGAGTTTAGTATAAAATCAAATGTTATGGAATTATGGTCTGAAAGGGGACAAGATACCACTTTTGAGTTTGATAAGAAATCAGTTAAGTTATTGGAAATTAATACCCTATCTATTCTTGAATATGAATTATGTCTATGTGAGTAAAATGTATAGAACAGTGACTTAGCGTCAGTAAAGTTATTACTATCTTTCATCATATATGAATCTAAAAATTAATTCAATAATTTAGCTATAGTTGGAATTTTCCTTTTACCACTGGTACTAGAGTCTTTTTTGTCAGAAATACAGTTAAAATCTCCAGCAAGAATAATACTACCCTTAGAAAACTGAACTATATGCTCTATATGTTGTTTCACTGTTGTAGGTCCAATGCCAGGAATCGAGTACATATTTATTAATGTCAGCATTTTCTTGTTAAATTCTATAATAACTGAAGATAACATCCCCTTGTTATCTTTGTAGGTGTCAATTATTTTAGGCATAGGTAATATAATTTAGGTGTAAGATGTCTTTTATATTGGTTGCTATGTTCTGAGCTAATCCAAAGTTTGTAAGATTTGGATTCCAATTTTGTGACATCTTCAGTTAGTAAATGAATTTCTTGAAGAAATATTAATTGAGAATTATGCAATTTAAGGTATTTGTTCAAAGATCTTCTGTTATTATGATTATTTAATCCATTGCTGTTAATGATATACATTTTAATGATGTCATGAAACATTAATGTTCTGAAAATCTGTTGTTGAATAACACTCCTTTTTGCCCACATTTTATAAGTGAATAGAAATTGACTATTAGGAATACAATTATAATTTACACATAAAACATGAAAAACTTTTATCCATTGAAATATGTTTATATCAAATTCAGTTTTGTAAGATTTGGTGAACATCATAATAACTATTAACAGAAACTTATAAGATTTGCTAATAACATAGACTCTTTCAAAATAAAAAAACCCTGAAGTTAAAAACTCCTAATTTGAGTGACACATGTCATCCAAATTGATCATCAAGCTAGCAACAACATTCATTCTTCCCTGTCTAAATATATATGTTGTTGCATAATTTAACAAACATCCTTTAGAATTGTATATACCAATTCAGAAAACAAATTAAAGTAAATCAAATATAACTGTTTCATTTTAACTTTTGTCAAATGAATTCAACACATCATAAATACCAGTCATGTATTATATAATAATGCAAAAGTCATAACTAATTTATATGTAATGGACTGATATAATAATCAATAAGTAGACTAATCCCCTGTCTCTTTATGTATTGTGCCAATATCTTGAAATATTATTTCCCCATCTCCAAGTATCTGACAAAAAGAAAAAAATATAGAAAATATTCCATTTTAGTTTCCCAATGTAGTATGAGATTCCAGTAAAAGTGCTCAGTATTATCTAAAAAGGAATGGATTCTCTTTCTTACCTTTAAGACCTTTAGTAATCTGAAAGAACTTCTAGATTTGTCAGAACATACCAAAACACAAGTTTATATGGTAAACATCTGCATCTGAGACTATACTGTATGTAGCAAGCTATATTCATATAGAATATATTATGCTTCAGTCATTATTTATTTATTTTCTATCTGTGCTAGAATTATTCTTATTTCTGATTCTTGTGTCTTGTAAAAGAATGTTAACTACTGCTTAGGTGTCATGAAAAGTTTTATATTTTATATATATATATATTCATGTCCTTTCTTTTTCCTTTCTTCTTTCATAAATACATTAATGGTGTTGCACTATATTCCTTATGTTTGTTGTATTAATCAAAATAGGCTTAAATAAAATAAAATAGAATTATAAATACAAGTGTAGAAACATAGGGGTTAAATGTATCAGAAATGCTCTGCTTATACACCATCATAAATGCTTTTAATATAGCAATTATATTATACGGGTTACTTAGCTGCAATTCATTCATTTGACCTGTAGATGGCATCAGAGATAGTCTGTTCAAGCTATTATCCAGCTCTGCAAAGGTTCTCAGCACAAAGTTCAGACCTCAAACAGCTCCGTGGAAATGACACTTTTTTCTTGCTTTTTGTTGAGGCAGCTGCAGTATAAATAGGCAGCTGAACTATTCAGCAGTTCGATGCACGAAACCAAGGAGGGAAAACTTTTGCAGCTATTTTCTTCTCTTTTTTTCTATTTTTGTAAGCTATAGATTATCTCATGGCAGGACCAGGAAACACAAAAGCAGACAAAACAAAAAGGCAACAGAGGGGAAAAAGCCAATACAAAATAGCGCAAAGCTGAGAAACTCCAGCTCTCAAACCCAGCAAACCACTAGACCACCATGGACACACCAATCCACACCAAACCTTTCATTTCAACAACATTGCTATGTATGCTATATGCTTGTCATACCAATCAATATAAAATTTACACAACCACAACAGAATTATGAAGACAAGTGTACAAAATGTAAGGATTCAAATGTGTCAAAAGTGCTTTGTTTATGAACATTCATAAATGCTTAAATATAGCAGATATATTATTTATGTTATTTAGGTGCGGTTTTTCAATTTAGCTGTAGATGGCATTATAAGCTGTCTATTCTAACTGTTATTCAGCTTTTATGAAGCTTCTCAGCACAAGGATCAGTCTATAAATGTTTCCATGGAAATTACACTTTTTTTCTTGCTCTCCATTGTAGCAGCTGCAATGCGAGGACAAACAAAGGTTGTTTAACAGATCAGATGCACAAGCTTGTAAAGGGAAAACATTTACAGCTTAGAAAACTGAGAAAACTGTTGATTAGCTCGTGGAAAAAATGAGAAACATAAAACAAACAATAAAAAAGACATAAGGGAGGCAGGAAAGCAATATAAAATGTTAAAAAAACAACAAACTCCATCTCCCAAACCCAGTAAACCACTAGACCACCACAAACACATCATTCCACACAAAATCCTCCATTCCTTCACAACCAACAGCAAAGAGGAAAATAGAAAGAAAAACAAAAATAAATTAAAGCCTCTCCATAAATATTTACATTTTTAAAAAAATATCAAATGAATTACTTCAGAACATATCAGGTCACTGAAAGGGAGAAAAGATAAACTTTTCATATGTCTATTATCACAATAAGATCACATTCCAATAGCAGAACAGGGGATGGGAAACATAATTATTAATGCAACATTATGTCAACAATATCAATGAAGAGTCTCTCTTCACAGAGAGGCAGGGAAATAAAACAGCAAACAGTTAAAAACAATTGAAATCGATTATGTTGTAAGAAAGGCTCTCATTTTTTCATCTTTAAGTCTCCGTATCTACTATAGTTCCCCAAAATACCATAAATTTCAGTCCCAAACATACGGAGCATTTATTATAACATGCAACAACCACTATTTAAAGATAATAAATAAATAAATAAATAAATAGCTTTTACTTGCTATAGAAATTGAACTAGAATAAACTAGCTTTAATAATAACAGACTATAAAATACCATTATAACAACTATGTACCATAAAAAGGCATTTAAACAACAAAGACTCACCTGTTGAACGATTTCCACTTCCCCAACTTCTGGGTTAGTTTTTAAGATTTGGGTAAATAAAAACCATAGTAAACTAGCTTAATTAGTCACTTATTTCTGAGCTTATTTTTATGTTCAGAGACCTTCCAGGAACTATCAGTATTTCTTTTAAGGCTGGCATTTGACCACTCCATATCCTCTATTTTATCAAGCAGTTTTCTTATTTTGACAAAGGTAATGGCAGAGTCTATGTCATCAAAATTTTTGGACAATCTTGAAGAAATATTTTTAATCTGGCAGGAAATAATAGCTGTGTCTTTATTTGGGCTTTCATTAGTTCTTTTAGCACTGGCAAAAAAGCTTTCTTTTGGCAATTACAGAAGATGAGTAATCATTATCAAAGCGTATGACATTTTTTTAATATTTGATAGGAGATTTAGCCCAAGCAGACTTTAACACTGTCTCCTTGTCATGGGAAGATAAAAACTTCACGATAACAGATTTAATAGAAATGGATTCACCTTTTTTTGCAGAAGCCACTCTTTCTATCTCATATGAGATATCATATCTCATATCATTTAGTGAAGTCTCTATACCAGTAATCTGTCTCTTTTGCTATTTAAGGTCTTTGTGTAATATTTCCATTTGCTGGGAACATTTTTCTTTGAAATTATCCAGTTACACATCCATTCTATCAACCTTTGCTGTCAGTTCTTGAATGTTAGTTAATAGTGACTGAAGTTCTTTCTTAATAGTTATTTCTTGAAGTGTAGATTTGGAATAGCTCATGCTGGAGTCTGAAGTCCAAATATTTTCTCTAGTACTTTTTGACAGGAAAAAATAAAAAAAAATGCCAACATTTTTATATACTATCCTAAAGAATGATTAATAGAATCCAAATATGTAAAAAACAAAAACAAAATTAGGATAGATATACTGAAAAAATCCTGTCGGAAATATTCTGTAAAGACAGAGCAGAGAGAAAGTGCTGTTACTTAGTGCTCATCTTGGCCATGCCCCCCCCCTCCTACAGGCCTTTGAGGGGAGATCTATGCCTGACATACAGGGCATTGTCAGACTCTACTCGGATGGACCTCCTGCATATCTGCAAAACAAACAGCACCAATATTACCCATTCTAAAGACTGAAATTGTGCCTGTAATATAAATAGGACCTGTTGGAGAGACAGGTATGTATCCCAGAGATTAGTCCTTCTCTGGAACAAGTTCCCCATCCATGTGAAGCAGAATTCCTCCCTAACCCAATTCAAATGCAACCTGGACAATTGAATGGGGAACAGGAAATGTATCCCTGGTTTGGCACCTATGTCTCTAATGGACACAGGCAGCCTGAAAACAGTTCATTCCCAGGTCCTAGCTTGTAAATGTTTCATCTCCCAAGCCCCTGCTTACACTTATCAAGGGTATCAGAACTTGTCAGAGATTTGGAATACATGGCTATACTTAAAAAGGCCCTTGTGGTCTTTAGCCTAGTAAAGACCTTCTTCTTTTTCTTCTTCTTTCAGCTTTTCCTGGTTAGAGGTCACCACAGTGGATCACTTGTCCTGCCATGATTGGCAGTAGAGGTTTTTATGGTGTTGAGTTACCAGCCTGGCTCCCAACCTTCCCCAGAAGGCATACACATGCACACACTCAAACCTAGGGCCAATTTAGAGAGTCCAATCCACCTACAGCAATGTCTTTGGGATGTGGGAGGAAAGCAGAGCACCCAGAGGAAACCCACACAACCACAAGGAGGACATGCATACTCCACATAGAAGGCACCCCAGCTGAGGATCAAACCAGATAACCTCTTGCTGTGAGGTGGCAAAGCTAACTGCTGCACCACCATGGCCGCTATAAACCTATAACAAAATTTTCAGTCCATTAACTCATTCACATGGAGCTTAGGAAGTTTGCACTGCAACTTCTAATGGGCTGAGCCTAAGCCTCTTGACAGAATCAAATTATATCCTCACATTTCAAACAAATGTTCATATCTCTGGAACATTAGGGGTTATGTAAAATTGTAAATGGCAAACTGTTCAGCACAAACTATTTTATAGTGGTAGTATTATTTAGGTTGTAGGTCTTAAACCAAATTTTATAAGTCACAGTAAACACAGTAACTATTAAATTTGTAATATTTTGTAAACAACTTACAATATCTCAGCAATCACTCAAGTTACACACATACTGTCAGCAGCATTTCATTCATCTGAGAGCTTTCATATGAGGCTAAGGAGCTCTGTCTGTATTACTTGGTTGTTGAGATATTTAGAAAAATGTGAAAATTATAGCTATATACGTTAATATCATAAAACAACAGTTAATATCTATTTAGCTACAGTAGACAGAGGTCAAATATTAATGCATTTGAGTTAGCTGTTGTGTAAGCTTTAAGATGAAATATTTTAAAACCTCGCACATAGCATGTTTTTGGAATTATTGATATAAATATAAACAAGCAATATTTGATGCCTAGAGACGTCAGTAAGTGTTAACTGCAGATGCACCTAGAGGCATCATTCGGATGTAATGAGTTAATCAAAGTCTAAATATATAATTTATATATATATATATATATATATATATATATATATATATGTGTGTGTGTGTGTGTGTGTGTGTGTGTGTGTGTGCATGTGTAGGTATAGATGTACCACACGTATAAAATATAAACAAATTTAAAATATCTTCAGTCCTTTAATTAAAGCCTAACTATATAATTGTATATGTAGATATAGATCTACCACACATATAAAACTGCAGATGAGAAAACAGTTTACATTGGCAGCCATGTATTATGTGAGATGGCAAATAGGACACAGGCCAATGGTACTAGGTGATTTGCCCACTGGCCATTTTCCTGAATCACATTATTTTGTTACTTGCACTGAAAAGCACTTTTTTAAAGGGTTGTCACTGCAGAGTTTCAATAACTCCAGAAATGGTTATTATCAGGGTGCAGATTTCACCACTCACAGCATGGGGAGTGTGTGTGCATGTGGGGAAGGGACTAGGACCCATGAAAAAAATCTTTCTTTTCATTTGTTCAAATAAGCTTATCACTTTTGTCTTCTATTGAACATCCTTGGCCTTCAGTGAAGTGGGCAGTTTGGACAAATTTCAGTCCACTGAATTATATCTTTTAGCAATCAGAGTAAAACAACACAAACACCAAAGGCAGGCATTTTTTTTTAATTAAAATATTTTATTAAGATTTTTGAAAGTCATTACAAATATGACAATATTTAAAATGTAATATAATATATAAATAACATAAATCATGTTTTAAAGAAATAATTAAATTATAAATATTTACAATATGTACAGTATGCCTGAGGCCAAAGTCTAAATAACAATCTAAAAATGTTTAAATGTATGAAGAAAAAGATTCAGTGAAGGCCAAAACCTTCAACCAAGGATTATTCTTCAATTTGTTAGGATACATTATTTTCTCTTTTACTATAGTTTTTTAGTTGCCATGTCCTTTAAAAAGATAAGAAGAAGGTATTCAGATTTTGATTCTGATGAAATTTTCCAATTTCTTGTGATAGCCTTTCTGGCCACAGCAAGTATAGTCCAAGTTAGATAAGGAAAGTCTTTTTTTATGAATTTTGTGTTTCCAGTAAGTTAAAGAGAAACATTTATTTTGTTAAAATGAAGGTATCATTCCATAAAGCATTAAAATATCTTGAACATTGACCCAGAAATTGTGAACCATGAAGCAATCATAAAGCATGTGTCACTAATTAGCCTTAATATATTTATTACATCTCCAACATTCAATAATACTTTTTTTATCATTTTGGTATCCCTTACTGGCATTAAAAAAGCTCTAAACAAAAATTTCTAAGTAAATATACTCCAGTAAAGTATCCAAAAAGTATTTTTAATAGAGGAGAGAAGTTTTTTATTTAATTCAGTAAAAACTATAGAATACTCTTTAGAGAAAAAAGTTCTTTAATTTTTTATTTACGTTACAATTATCTTTAGCTATTAGTGAATATATTTTAGAGATTAATTTATCAAATTCTTGATATTTATAAATAATTTCAAATAAAATCTGTATCCCTTTCAGAAACTTAACACAACTTGAGTTAAGTAATGGAGAGAACCTAATTTGAATTGATGTAAAAATTAACTGTAGATGAATTATATCATTAATATTGATATTAAATTCTAAACAAATAGAGGCAATTGATTTAACTATAATTCCTTCAAACCCTTGGTAACCATAATAAAAATGTTGGGGGGAATTTAATAAAGACTACATATTTTTTTTTTTACCATGTAGACATCGCTCCACACTGCATACATGGAAGTAAGCAGGTTTTAGATTCAGTAAACACTGCTGAGCAACATACATGCACGTGCCAACATGTGAAGTTCTGTGGCATGCAAATCACCTCATAAGCAGGTGAATCTCATGCAAATGAGGCAGGTAGACTGATCCAGCAATCAGATAGTCAGCTCTTCAGATCCCATGTCAGTGTCCATAGTGTACATGGAAAAAGTCCATGTATAGGAGTGTAGACAGACAAAAGGGGCTGTAAAAATGTAGATATATGGACAGAAATGGCATGCCACATACAGATATGAGTGAAACCATCCTCCTATGAGTCTGAAAAATTAAAGGAAATAAATCATTATTTTTTTAATAATTTGGGCATGTTTATGTGGAGCACTGCATTGCACAAACATGTTTATTAAAATAAAAAAGAATAAAAACATCAGAAAAAATAAAATTAATGTTATGTGACAGAAATGTATTACAGGACCTTGTATGGAGTATCTACAGTGGTGCATTGGTACTGTTGCAAACGTGGTAGGGCTAGGAAGCATGTAGTTTCTAGGCTGTGAGCATGGATCCCTATGCAAATAAGGTGGAGATACTGAATAACATAAAGGGCTTATCATGTCCACATATTCCCTTCATGAAGAGGTAGCTGACATCAGAGGAGGGTGTGTCCAATGATGTCTAAGTTTATTTCAGCTTAGCTGTGCCTGTTTGCACAGTACACTGCCATGCTGAATGTGCCCTTTCAGGGAGGTGTGTGCACTGACTTCTAAGCTTTGTTTAGCTAAGGGGAGCATGTTTTCACATGTTTGTATGGAGTGCCACTATACTGAGCATGGAAATATGAGGGGGTGAGTACTAAGTGCTAAGCTTTGTTTACCTACTTGCATGGTGCTTGCATGGTGCACCACAGTTTTGAGTGTATCTAAAAGCCAATGACATATTAATTAGTTTTGACCCCTGTTTAACTTAAATAGGGCTATTAAGTAAGCAATAATGGACAAAACAGTGTGTGTGTTAATGTGTAATTAATGCATGCCCAGGGGTGTTATGAGGCCCAACGCCACAGGAATATTCACTAAATCACTCAAGGGAGATGTTAAACAGTGGGGTCACATGATATTTTGACTACTGTCTATCGCAACAGATCATGTGCTGCTGTTCCTTCCACCCCCAACACAGCAGTGTCCCCATATAACTGCTTTAACAGTAAATCAGCAATTGTATATCAGCAGACCAGGCAATCTCAGGGCTGTAGCATAGAACTCGATCACATATTGCATGTTACACATAAAGCAAGAATAACAATGTACATATTTATGCTGTTGATTGTGTGATGAATGACTCCTCTCTGTCTGGCAGCCTGTGTGGCTCAGTGGACTAGGAAAGCTAGCATGAGTGATGGTGTTGATGGTTCTAATCTGGAAGTAGTCACATCTTTTGCATATGAGGTATTATGTTGGTGTTTTTACAGACTGTCAGTCTATGTGTGGGTAACATTATGAACCTCAGTCACATATTAAGTACAGCAGACAGCTGGGGAATGCCATAGACATTTTGAGTGAAGTACAGTACTGCTGAAATAGGGACAGATGCCATTGCCTGTAACACACAAAATCCCGGATTGGAGTATAGGTAGGTGTGGCCTGGAGTCACTTTTTAAGTACTGACAGTCCCACTGGGCATGCCCAGACACTTAGTTAAAATGAGTGCAATTCCATTGCCCCTTCAACAAAATGATCTGTTATGTATAGATATGTCAATACATACAGACATGTACATGTACATATCCGTCTATTATTATCTCTCTCCCACATACATAGAATATCTATCTTTATGTAGTGTCAAAAAGATATATACTGAGATATATATATATATACATATGGGATCCATACTATTTAACGACCGACCATTTCACCGAAAGTGAAACGACTGTGCAAACTTTCATGAAAGTGCTTTTCACTGAAAAAGCATGTTCGTGACAGTGTGCTAAAAAAAAAGATAAAAACGTGGGGAAATGGCTGTTGCTGAGATTTTAGCACAGTGGAGATAAGGGAATATTTCCTTTTTACCGCTGTAGTGTGATCTCGGAGTGAGAATATAAAAGTAGAGGGGGTGCAAGGGGGCTTGCCCCCTTGTGTAAACATGAGTACTGTGTTTTTTTTTTTTTTTTTAATTTTATTTTTTAATTATTTTGCACACTTTAGTGAAAGTACTTTTTTGGTGAAAAGCACTTTCGCTAAACTGTGTTCGTCGGTTTTATGGGTGTTCGGTAAATAGTCCTAGATCTTTATATATATATATATTTATTTATGTATTTATATATTAAAATACACACTGGGCTAACACATTTACATAGCATACACACATGCAGCTACATTTATATATACATCCCTGTTATATACATAAATGTGTGTGGATGTCCGTATTGTCCTACATACCCTAATAATGTTGAGTAAATCTGCACTATCACACATCCATACTGTTGTTCAAAGGATCCAAACTAAGGGCGCAACAGTACATAATCCACTTATCTACAAACACCTGTACTTGCTGGATGTCACCATGTAGACAGACAAGTGAGCAGGTGGTGTAATGTAAAATGTTGACAATGCACACATGGACAGGGCACATTGTTCCTGCCCACATGTTTGCCTATCTAGGTGCAAACAGCCACATATGGCCATACTGCTAACTGTATACATATAGCTAGGATAATAAGTTATCTCACTGCTAGGATACAAGATGCCGATAACAGTATGAAGCAATATCACTCTGCAGGCCACAGATGCTGTTTAGCACATGCCTAATTTGTGTAATGGTCAAGTACAGTGCTTGCAATCACATATACCATAGGCTTAATATGTGGGGCATGCGATAAGTACTGTGAACTATAGTGTGCAAGACTAGATAGGTAGAGGATATAATCTCACTTTAGACGTGTGTGTGTGTGTGTGTGTGTGTGTGTGTGTGTGTGTGTGTGTGTGTGTGTGTGTGTGTGTGTGTGTGTGTGTGTGTATCCTTCTGCAAAACTACTGACATGCCCTCATGGGCTATCTACCTGAAATGGTTATGCACCTTTTTGCCCTGTAATTTGCTGCTGGCTTCCAAACTGCCCTCTTCTACAAGGCATGATAATATCATCCACTTAGGACTACCAGCTGACAGTGTTACAGTAGACTTAACATGTGGCACATGTGATAAGTACTGTGAGCCATAATGTGTAAGACTACACAGACAGGGGTTCTAACCTTACTCTAGGCTACTTGATGTGTGTGTATGTCCATATGGTATAAATATGATCACCTTAGTAACTTAGAAATAGGTAGGGTTTCAAGTATTTTATTTGTAGCATGTGATGTGCCCCCCAAAGGACTGACTACAACAAGACCTGCTGATGTCATTAAGCATAATATGGCCTAAACTGATAGCACTAGCAGACATCAGGTGTGTTGCCTGCATCACATACATATAGCTAGGATAATAATCTGTGGTATGTACCACTACATAGGTAAGTGTTCTCATCCACATATAGCTAACTTATGTGTGGCATCATGACATATGAGGTCACCGGCAATCTGG
Source organism: Protopterus annectens (assembly GCF_019279795.1). Lineage (NCBI taxonomy): Eukaryota > Metazoa > Chordata > Ceratodontiformes > Protopteridae > Protopterus > Protopterus annectens. Next base: position 84,359,050 of record NC_056749.1, read on the forward strand.
GCCAGTCCTTTGTGCATTGTGGTTCTGCTTTCTGTGGGTGGCTACTTTTGTCACTTAGAATGTCTACACGTCACAACAACACTATGTGCTTCTTTTAGCTGAGGAGGTAGTGCCTATATGTTGGGGGCACCCTCACCCAAAATGTCACACAGCACTGTCCAGCTATTATTGTACAGCCTGCTAATGGCAGTTGCCCACTAGTCATGTTTGCTGAGCTATAATTAGCCTGTGTCCATCCTGTTACTTACAGCCGAGTTCATGCAGTTTTAATGCTGATAATATACTGCATGGATGTAAAGCACTGCATACTTGCCTGTCCCATCTGAAGGAGGGGGTGCAGTCATGATATATCAGCCATCCCACAGGAGGTAAAAAATGGCTTTCTTAACATATATCTGTATTGTTTGTATTGCCTGAGAGGTAAGTACTGGTAGTTCTAAGGATATTGATCTGTGGCCAGATCTCACCAGGGAGGACCTCATATTAGGGGGGCTGTACTGGTCACCCATATTGGTAAATATATGATGTAATATGTTGGTTCCGTGTGTGGGGAGGTCACGGCACTGCTGCAGGGTATTGTAGATAAGGACCTGCACAATCCTTTGGGCAAGTGATCCGCAGCATGGCTAAGCAACACAATGTGTACATCTTACACAGTGAGCTGCAGCATGACTAAGCAACACAATTTGTAAATATTATACAATGAACCGTAGCATGACTAAGTAAGACAGTGTGTACATATTACACAGTGAGCCGCAGCATGACTATGTAACACAGTGTGTACATATTACACAGTGAGCCGCAGCATGACATAGCAACACAGTGTATACATATTACACAGTGAGCCACAGCATAACTAAGTAACACAATGTGTACATATTACACAGTGAGCCTCAGCATCACTAAATAACACAGTTTGTACATATTACACAGTGAGCAGCAGCATTACTAAGTAACTCAGTGTGTACATTTTACACAGTAAGCCTCAGCATGACTAAGTAACACAATGTGTACACATAACACAGTGAGCCACAGCATGACTAAGTAACACAGTCTGTACATATTACACAGTGAGCTGCAGCATGACTAAGTAACACAGTGTTTACATATTACAAAGTGAGCAGCAGCATGACTATGTAACACAGTGTGTACATAATACACAGTGAGCCGCAGCATGACAAAGCAGCAGAGTGTATACATATTATACAGTGAGCAGCAACATGACTACGTATCACAGTGTGTACATATTACACAGTGAGCCACAGCATGACTTAGCAACACAGTGTGTATATATTGCACAGTGAGCCGCAGCATAACTAAGTGACACAGTGTCAACATATTGAAAAGTGAGCCTCAGCATGACTAAATAAAACAGTGTGTACATATTATACAGTGAGCCACAGCTTGACTAAGTAACACAGTGCATATATATTACACAGTGAGCCACAGTATGACTAAGTAACAGAGTGTACACATTACACAGTGAGCCACAGCATGACTAAGTAACACAGTGTGTACATATCACAGAGTGAGCTGCAACACGACTAAGTAACACAGTGTGTACATATTACACAACTCACTGTGTAATATGTACACAGTGAGCTGCAGCATTGCAAAGTATAAGTGTGTACATATTACACAGTGTGCTGCAGCATGACTAAGTAATACAGTGTGTACATATTACACAGTCAGCTGCAGCATGACTAAGTAACACAGTGTGTACATATTACACAGTGAGCCGCAGCATGACTAATTAACAGAGTGTACACATTACACAGTGAGCTGCAGCATGACTAAGTAACACAGTGTGTACATATTACACAGTGAGCTGCAGCATGACTAAGTAACACAGTGTGTACATATTACACAGTGAGCTGCAGCATGACGTAGAAACACAGTGTGTACATAATACACAGTGAGCTGCAGCATGACTAAGTAACAGAGTGTACACATTACACAGTGAGCTGCAGCATGACTAAGTAACACAGTGTGTACATATTACACAGTGAGCTGCAGCATGACTAAGTAACACAGTGTGTACATATTACACAGTGAGCTGCACCATGACTAAGTAACACAGTGAATACATATTACACAGTGAGCTGCAGCATGACTACATAACACAGTTGTACATATTACAAAGTGAACTGCAGCATAACTAAGACACTGTGTACATATTACAGTAAGCCGCAGCATGACTAAGTAACACAATGTGTACATATTACACAGTGAGCCGGAGCATGACTAAGGAACACAGTGAATACATATTACACAGTGAGCCGCAACATGACTAATTAATACAGTTTGTACATATTACACAGTGAGCCGCAGCATAACTAAGTAACACACTGTGTACATATTACACATTAAGCCTCAGCATGACAAAATAACACAGTGCGTACATATTACACAGTGATCTGGGCATGACTAAGTAACACAGTGTGTACATATTACACAGTGAGCCACAGCATGAATAAATAACACAGTGTGTACATATTACACTGTGAGATGCAGGATGGCTAAGTAAAACAGTGTGTACATATTACACTGTAAGCCGTAGCATGACTAAGTAACAAAGTGTGTACATATTACACAGTGAGCCGCAGCATGACTAAGTAACAGAGTGTACACATTACACAGTGTGCTGCAGCATGACTAAGTAATACAGTGTGTACATATTACACAGTCAGCTGCAGCATGACTAAGTAACACAGTGTGTACATATTACACAGTGAGCCACAGCATGACTAAGTAACAGAGTGTACACATTACACAGTGAGCTGCAGCATGACTAAGTAACACAGTGTGTACATATTACACAGTGAGCTGCAGCATGACTAAGTAACACAGTGTGTACATATTACACAGTGAGCTGCAGCATGACTTAGAAACACAGTGTGTACATAATACACAGTGAGCCGCAGCATGACTAAGTAACAGAGTGTACACATTACACAGTGAGCTGCAGCATGACTAAGTAACACGTGTGTACATATTACACAGTGAGCTGCAGCATGACTAAGTAACACAGTGTGTACATATTACACAGTGAGCTGCAGCATGACTAAGTAACACAGTGAATATATATTACACAGTGAGCTGCAGCATGACTACATAACACAGTTTGTACATATTACAAAGTGAACTGCAGCATAACTAAGTAACACACTGTGTACATATTACAGTAAGCCGCAGCATGACTAAGTAACACAATGTGTACATATTACACAGTGAGCTGCAGCATGACTAAGGAACACAGTGAATACATATTACACAGTGAGCCACAACATGACTAATTAATACAGTTTGTACATATTACACAGTGAGCCGCAGCATAACTAAGTAACACACTGTGTACATATTACACATTAAGCCTCAGCATGACAAAATAACACAGTGCGTACATATTACACAGTGATCTGGGCATGACTAAGTAACACAGTGTGTACATATTACACAGTGAGCCACAGCATGAATAAATAACACAGTGTGTACATATTACACAGTGAGCTGCAGCATGACTAAGTAACACAGTGTGCACATATTACACAGTGAGCATCAGCATGACTAAGTAACACAGTGTGTACATATTACACAGTGAGCTGCAGCATGACTAAGTAACACAGTGTGTACATATTACACAGTGAGCCACAGCATGACTAACTGACACAGTGTGTACATATTACAAAGTGAGCCACAGCATGACTAACACAGTGCGTACATATTACACAGTGAACCTCAACATGACTAACACACTGTGTACATATTACACAATGGTGATAGCAAGCATGACTAACTAACACAACAACTATTACACAGTGAACCTCAGCATGACTAAGTAACACAGTGTGTAAATATTAAACAGTGAGCCGCAGCATAACTAAGTAACATAGTGTGTACATATTACACAGTGGCCCTCAGCATGACTAAGTAACACAGTGTATACATAATACAAAATAATCCGTAACATGACTAAGTAACACAGTGTGTGTATATATTACACAGAGAGCCTCAGCATGACTAAGCAAAACAGTGTGTGCATAATACCCAGTGAGCCGCAGCAGAACTAAGCAACACAGTGTGTACATATTACACAGTGAGCCTCAGCATGACTAAGTAACAGAGTATGTACATATTACACAATGAGCTGCAGCAGGATTAAGTAACACAGTGTGTAAATATTACACAGTGAGCCGCAGCATGCCTAAGTAACACAGTGTGTACATATTACACAGTGAGCCGCAGCATTTCTAACACAGTGTGTACATATTACACAGTGGCCATAGCATGACTAAATAACACAGTGTGAACATATTACACTGTGAGCCACAGAATGACTAAGAAACACAGTGTGTACATTTTACACAGTGAGCCGCAGCATGACTAACACAGTGTGAACATATAAGACAGTGAGCCGCAGCATGACTAAGTAACACAAAGTGTACATTTAACACAGTGAGCCACAGCATGACTAAGTAACACAGTGTTCACATATTACACAATGAGCCACAGCATAACTAAGTAACGCACTGTGCATATTGCACACAGTGTGCCTCAGCATGACTAAATAACACAGTGTGTAGATATAACACAGTGAGCTGCAGCATGACTAAGTAACACAGTATGTACATATTCCACAGTTAGCCACAGCATGAATAAATAACACAGTGTGTACATATTACACAGTGAGATGCAGCATGACTAAGACACACAGTGTGTACATATTACACAGTGAGCCATAGCATGATAAAGTAACACAGTGTGTATATATTACACAGTGAGCCATAGCATGACTGGCACAGTGTGTCCATATTACACAGTGAGCCGCAGCATGACTAAGTAACACAGTGTCTAAATATTACACAGTGAGCAGCAGCATGACTAAGTAACACAGTGTGTAGATATTACACAGTGAGCCACAGCATGACTAAATAACACAGTGTGTACATATTACACAGTGAGCCACAGCATGACTAAGTAACACAATGTGTAAATATTACACAGTGAGTTGCAGCATGACTAAGTAACACAATGTGTACATAATACACAGTGAGCCTCAGCAAGACTAAATAACACAGTGTGTATATATTACACAGTGAGCCATAGCATGACTAACAGACATAGTGTGTATATATTACACAGTGAGCCATAGCATGAATAACAGACACAGTGTGTACATATTACACAGTAAGTCACAGTATGAGTAACACAGTGTGTACATATTACACAGTGAATCTCAGCATGACTAACACAGTGTGTACATATTACACAGTGAGCCTTAGCATGACTAAGTAACACAGTGTGTACATATTAAACAGTGAGCAGCAGTAAGACTACCTAACACAGTGTGTACATATTACACAGTGAGCTTTAGCATGACTAAGTAACACAGTGTGTACATATTAAACAGTGAGCAGCAGCATGACTAAGCAAAACAATGTGCACATATTACACAGTGACCCTCAGCACAACTAAGTAACACTGTGTGTACATATTACACAGTTAGCCTCAACATGACTACGTAACACAGTGTGTACATATTACACAGAGAGCCTCAGCGTGACTAAGCAACACAGTGTGTACAAAGTACACAGTGAACCGCAGCATGACTAAGCAACAGTGTGTACATATTCCACAGTGAGCCGCAGCATGACTAAGTAACACAGTGTGTACATATTACACAGTGAGCCGCAGCATGACTAAGTAACACAGTGTGTGCATATTACACAGTGAGCAGCAGCATGACTAAGTAACACAGTGTGTACATATTACACAGTGAGCCACAGCATGACAAAGTAATACAGTGTGTACATATTACACAGTGAGCTGCGGCATGACTAAGTAACCCAGGGTGTACATATTACACAGTGCTCAGCAGCATGAATAAGTAACACAGTGTGTGCATATTACACATTGAGCCACAGCATGACTAAGTAACACAGTGTGTACATTTTACACAGTGAGCTGCAGCATGACTAACACAGTGTGTACATATTAAACAGTGAGCCGCAGCATGACTAAGTAACACAATGTGTACATATTACACAGTGAGCCACAGCAAGACTAAGTAACACAGTGTGTAGATTTTAGACAGTGAGCTGCAGCACGACTAACACAGTGTGTACATATTAAACAGTGAGCTGCAGCATGACTAGGTAACACAATGTGTACATATTACACAGTTAGCCGCAGCATGACTAAGTAACACAGTGTGTACATTTTACACAGTGAGCTGCAGCATGACTAACACAGTGTGTACATATTAAACAGTGAACCGCAGCATGACTAAGTAACACAATGTGTACTTATTACTCAATTAGCTGCAGCATGACTAAGTAACACAGTGTGTACATATTACACAGTGAGCCACAGAATGACTAAGTAACACAGTGTGTACATATTACAGAGTGAACTGCAGCATGACTAAATAACACAGTGTCTAAATATTACACAGAGAGCCTCAGCATGACTAAGCAACACACTGTGTACATATTACACAGTGACCCTCAGCATGACTAAGTAACACCATGTGTACATATTACACAGTGTGACTCAACTAAGTAACACAGTGTGTACATATTACACAGTAAGCGTCAGCAAGACTAAGCAACAAAGTGTGTACATATTACACAGTGAGCCGCAGCATGACTAAGTAACACAGTGTGTACCTATTACACAGTGAGCTGCAGCATGACTAAGTAACAAAGTGTGTACATATTACACAGTGAGCTGCAGCATGACTAAGTAACACAAAGTGTACATATTACACAGTGAGTCGCAGCATGACAGTGTATACATATTACACAGTGAGCCGCAGCATGGCTAAGTAATATAGTGTGTACATGTTACACAGTGAGCCGCAGCATGACTAAGTAACACAAAGTGTACATATTACACAGTGAGTCGCAGCATGACTAAGTAACACAAAGTGTACATTTAACACAGTGAGCCACAGCATGACTAAGTAACTCAGTATGTATATATTCCACAGTGAGCCACAGCATGAATAAATAACACAGTGTGTACATATTACACAGTGAGATGCAGCATGACTAAGTAACACAGTGTGTACATATTACACAGTGAGCTGTAGCATGATGAAGTAACACAGTGTGTACATATTACACAGTGAGTTGCAGCATGACTAAGTAACAGAGTGTGTATATATTACACATTGAGCCATAGCATGACTAAATGACACAGTGTGTCCATATTACACAGTGAGCTGCAGCATGACTAAGTAACACAGTGTCTAAATATTACGTGTAGATATTACACAGTGAGCCAGCCACAGCATGAATAAATAGCAAACTGTGCACATATACACGGAGATGCAGCATGACTATAGAACAAACACAACATGTTACACAGTGTGTACATATTACACAGTGAGCTGCAGCATGACTAAGTAACACAGTGTCTAAATATTACACAGTGAGCATTAGCATGACTAAGTAACACAGTGTGTAGATATTACACAGTGAGCCACAGCATGACTAAATAACACAGTGTGTACATATTACACAGTGAGCCAAAGCATGAATAAATAGCAAACTGTGCACATATTACACAGTGAGATGCAGCATGACTAAGTAACACAATGTGTACATATTACACAGTGAGCTGCAGCATGACTAAGTTACACAGTGTATACATATTACACAGTGAGCCGCAGCATGGCTAAGTAACATAGTGTGTACATGTTACACAGTGAGCCGCAGCATGACTAAGTAACACAAAGTGTACATATTACACAGTGAGTCGCAGCATGGCTAAGTAACACAAAGTGTACATTTAACACAGTGAGCCACAGCATGACTAAGTAACACAGTATGTATATATTCCACAGTGAGCCACAGCATGAATAAATAACACAGTGTGTACATATTACACAGTGAGATGCAGCATGACTAAGTAACACAGTGTGTACATATTACACAGTGAGCTGTAGCATGATGAAGTAACACAGTGTGTACATATTACACAGTGAGTTGCAGCATGACTAAGTAACAGAGTGTGTATATATTACACATTGAGCCATAGCATGACTAAATGACACAGTGTGTCCATATTACACAGTGAGCCACAGCATGACTAAGTAACACAGTGTCTAAATATTACACAGTGAGCATTAGCATGACTAAGTAACACAGTGTGTAGATATTACACAGTGAGCCACAGCATGACTAAATAACACAGTGTGTACATATTACACAGTGAGCCACAGCATGAATAAATAGCAAACTGTGCACATATTACACGGTGAGATGCAGCATGACTAAGTAACACAATGTGTACATATTACACAGTGAGTTGCAGCATGACTAAGTAACAGAATGTGTACATAAAACACAGTGAGCCTCAGCATGAATAAATCACCCAGTGTGTATATATATTACACAGTCAGCCATAGCATGACTAACAGACATAGTGTGTATATATTACACAGTGAGCCATAGCATGAATAACACACACAGTGTGTACATATTACACAGTAAATCACAGTATGAGTAACACAGTGAGTACATATTACACAGTGAACCTCAGCATGACTAACACAGTGTGCACATATTACACAGTGAGCCTTATCATGACTAAGCAACACAGAGTGTACATATTACTACTGTGAGCAGCAGTAAGATGAAGTATCACAGTGTGTACATATTAAACAGTGAGCCACAGCATGACTAAGCAAAGCACTGTGTACATATTACACAGTGACCCTCAGCCTGACTAAGTAACACAGTGTGTACATATTACACAGTTAGCCTCAACATGACTACATAACACAGTGTGTACATATTACACAGAGAGCCTCAGCATGACTAAGTAAAACAGTGTGTACAAAGTACACAGTGAACCGCAGCATGACTAAGCAACAGTGTGTACATATTCCACAGTGAGCCTCAGCATGACTAAGTAATACAGTGTGTACACATTACACAGTGAGCCGCAGCATGACTAAGTAACACAGTGTGTACATATTACACAGTGAGCGTCAGCAAGACTAAGCAACACAGTGTGTACATATTACACAGTGAGCGTCAGCAAGACGAAGCAAAACAGTGTGTACATATTACACAGTGAGCCGCAGCATGACTTATTAACATAGTGTGTACATATTAAACAGTGAGCTGCAGCATGACTAAGTAACACAGGGTGTACATGTTACACAATGAGCCGTAGCATGACTAAGTAACACTATGTGTACATATTACACAGTGACCCACAGCTTGACTAAGTAACACTATGTGTACATATTACACAGTGACCCACAGCATGACTAAGTAACACAGTGTGTACATATTACACAGTGAGCCTCAGCATGTCTAAGAAACACAATGTGTACATATTACACATTGAGCTGCAGCATGACTAAGTAACACAGTGTGTGCATATTACACAGTGAGCCACAAAATGACTAAGTAACACAGTGTGTACATATTACACAGTGAGCCTCCACATGTCTAAGTAACACAGTGTGTACATATTACACAGTGAGCATCAGCAAGACTAAGCAACACAGTGTGTACATATTACACAGTGAGCTGCAGCATGACTTAGTAACAAAGTGTGTACATATTAAACAGTGAGCCTAAGCATGACTGAGTAGCACAGTGTGTACCTATTACACAGTGAGCCACAGCATGACTAAGTAACACAGTGTGTACATGTTACACAGTGAGCTGCAGCATGACTAAGTAACACTATGTGTACATATTACACCGTGAGCCTCAGCATGACTAATGTGTAACTATTACACAGTGAGCCTCAGCATGACTAAGTAACACAGTATCTACACATTACACAGTGAGCCTCAGCATGACTTAGTAACACAGTGTGTACATATTACACAGTGAGTGTCAGCAAGACTAAGCAACAAAGTGTGTACATATTACACAGTCAGCCGCAGCATGATTAAGCAACACAGTGTGTACAAATTACACAGTGAGCATCAGCATGACTTAGTAACAGTGTGTACCTATTACACAGTGAGCAGCAGCATGATGAAGTAACAAAGTGTGTACATATTAAACAGTGAGCCGCAGCATGACTAAGTTACACAGTCTATACATATTACACAGTGAGCCACAGCATGGCTAAGTAACATAGTGATACATGTTATACAGTGAGCAGCAGCATGACTAAGTAACACAGTGTGTACATATTATACAGTGAGCCTCAGCATGTTTAAGTAACACAGTGTGTACATATTATACAGTGAGCCTCAGCATGTTTAAGTAACACAGTGTCTACATATTACACAGTGAGGCTCAGCAAGACTAAGTAACTCATTGTGCACATATTACACAGTGAGTGGCAGGATGACTAAGCAACACACTGTGTACATATTACACAGTGACCCTCAGCATGACTAAGTAACACAGCGTGTACATATTACACAGTGAGCCTCCACATGTCTAAGTAACACAGTGTGTACATATTACACAGTGAGCATCAGCAAGACTAAGCAACACAGTGTGTACATATTACACAGTGAGCTGCAGCATGACTTAGTAACAAAGTGTGTACATATTAAACAGTGAGCCTAAGCATGACTGAGTAGCACAGTGTGTACCTATTACACAGTGATCCACAGCATGACTAAGTAACACAGTGTGTACATGTTACACAGTGAGCTGCAGCATGACTAAGTAACACTATGTGTACATATTACACCGTGACCCGCAGCATGACTAAGTAACACAGTGTGTACATATTACAAAGGGAACCGTAGCATGACTAAGTAACACAGTGTGTACATATTACAGAGTGAGCTGCAGCATGACTTAGTAACAAAGTGTGTACATATTAAACAGTGAGCCTAAGCATGACTGAGTAACACAGTGCGTACATATTACACAGTGGGTCTCAGCATGACAAAGTAACACAGTGTGTACATATTACACAGTGAGCCACATCCTGACTAAGTAACACAGTGTGTACATTTATTTATTTTATTTATTTTATTTATTTACATTTGTTGACCAGGCTAGTCTAGCTGGATACATATCCCTTTTCAGTAGAGGCCCAAGGAGAAAAGCTCCAACATGAGTAAATTAGTACATTCAAAATATTCTAAAAAAAAGACTAGTTTCACATTACAAAATAAGACATGAAAAAAAATAAATAAATCATGAATAATGTAATGTTTCATTAGAGTAGAAGTAAAAAATAAACAAGTCTTAATGCTTTAGTAGGGTTCATGTGAAGTCAATCAAAACTAAAACATTAGAACATTTGGAAACTTGTTATAGTGTTGTTCATAAGATATGGGAGGGTAATTGTTAAGGAAGCAAGAGAGTAGGAACCAGGGGAGGGGAGAGATGAAAAGTAGATTCAATCAGGCTTTGAGCAGGGGCAAAGCCAATGTATTTTAAGGTGGTCTCTAAGGTGTTTTTTAAAGATTAGAGAGGATGAGAGTGAGGTGAGTGTATTAGGAAGTTTGTTCCAGATTTTACCCACAACACTGGAGAAGAGGGAATCACCTGCTTTGTTATTAGAAGGGTTGCTGGCAATAAGAAGTTTATTAGCTGAGCGTAGTGTTGAAAGATTTTTATAAGGGGAGATCAGATTAGTAAGGATGGTAGTATTAGTAGGATAGTGCAGGATGTTTTGTGCAATCACAAGTTGATTATATTGTAGTTGATTTTGTAGTTCTAACCATCTGAGTTGTTTAAGGTTGAGGCAGTGATGAGTTCTGTATGGAGAACCAGTGGCAAATCTGGTTATGTTATTGTAGCTAGTTTTAGTTTGGTGAGATTATGCTTTGATAGATTGGTGTAAATGGCAGAAGCATAGAATAGGGTGGAAGTAAGGTGAGTCTGGGCAATGGATTTCTTAGCTAGAGGTGTAAGGAAGGGTTTTATTCTATACAGGGAGCCTAATTTTTTATTAACAGTTTTTATAATATTATTAACATGGGCATCAAAGCTGAGGTTATGGTCAATAGTTATGCTAAGTAGTTGAGCAGTAGAATCAGGGGAAATGCAGGTTCCATTGTCAGAGGTAATAGTGAAGTAGAACTGAGGAGATTTTATGGTGGGAGTAAAGAGTAGTAGCTTAGTTTTCTTAGGGTTAAGAAGAAGGCAGCATTGTGTGAACCATTTTTCAACTGTGTTAAATACATTTTGTGTAAGGGTGTGGAGAGAGGAAGAAGACTTGGCAGTACAGATAAGAGTCAAGTCATCAGCGTATTGTATACAGGTGGATTGTGGAAAAACAGTATGGAGATCATTAATAAAGATGAAGAAAGGAAGAGGGCCTAGGATAGAACCTTGAGGAACTCCAGTGCTTACTGGGAGGTATGTGGATAGATTATTGTCCCAGAGTACTGCTTGTTGTCTGTTTTCCAGATAAGATTTGAACCAAAAGATTGCTTGTGGGTTAAGAGATTGGGCTTTTAGCACATTGATAAGTAGGTTATGATTGACCATATCAAAGGCTTTGGAAAGGTCAATAAATAGAGCAGCTGAGAGACAGTTATTGTTACGATTCCTATTTATGCAATCAGTAAAAGTTAAAAGGGCAGAAGCAGTGCTATGAAAGGGCCTAAATCCATGTTGGCAGTTGGCAAGCAAGTTGTTTTGGAGAAGGTGCTGGAGTAGCTGATGGTGAATACATTTTTCCATAATTTTGGTTAGTGGGGAAAGTAGAGCAATAGGATGGTAGTTGGAGATTTCAGTAGATTTACCTCCTTTGTGCAAAGGGATTATATGTGAGAATTTCCAAATAGAGGGGATGTAGGCTTCAGAGATGGATCTGTTTATCAGGACAGAAACAGGGTTTGCTATGGCTTTGGCTGCAATTTGAAGGTATTCTGCTGGGAGGCAATCAGCAGAGGGAGTGCAGGGTTTGAGTTTTTGAAGGAGTTTGCAGATAAAGGAGATGGAAACAGGTTGCAGATGAAGGGAGGGAAAGAGACTGTTAGTGTGTTGTGTAGGAGTGGGGGACATGGGAACTAGAGTTTGAGTTAAAGTTTGAATAGTTTCAATGAAGTAATTGTTAAAGGCATTAGCTATTTGCAGAGGATTACTACTAGGAATAGAGCAGGGGGAAGGAGTTGTGGCATGTCCTGGTTTGAGAAGTTTATTAATGCCAGACCAGAATTTTTTAGGATTGTTAGAGTCTGAATGTTGCAGGTGGGAGTAGTAGTTTTTTTTGTCTGAGATTATATCCTTTTTGACAGCATTTCTTAGTTGCTTAAAGTATAGATGATTTACAGAGCTTTTAGAGGTTCTCCATCTTGCCCATATTTTATTTCATAGAAACATTTTTTCTTTGGTCTGTTTTGTGAGCCAGGGGGCTATTTTTGTCCTGATTCTGGAAGAGCAGAAAGGAGCATGGTTATTTAGAATATGAAGGAAAGTAGAATTAAAGTAAGAGATTGCTTCATCTAGATTAAGTAGTTTTAGAGATGACCAGTTACATGCATTTGGTTCATTAATAAAGTTCTCAGCATGGAAATGTTTTTTTTAGAATGATAGGTGACAAAATTGTTCTTTTTTGGGCTATATTTCTTTTGTTTACTGATAAAGGTTAGAATGTGATCACTAATGTCATCCGGGAGAGATCCTACCTTATAGGTATCTGGGTGACTATTTATAAGGATCCAGTCGAGTAGTTTCTTTGCTACTTGGTTTGTGGATTCTAGTGGGGAAGTTTATTATTTGATTGAAACCAAATAGATTAATATGGGTGTTAGGGGTGGGGGAATTACATAAGGTCCAGTCTATATTAAAATCGAATAGGACAATTGTTTCTTGTGGTAAATGGGTAAAAAGGCTATTGAGAATGTTTTCTAGGGTGCTAATATTATTTCCTGGAGGGATGTAAGAGCAGATAATATAGATTGCTTTAGAGCTATTCAATTGGAGTTTGATAGTAAGGGTCTCAGCATTGGTATTTGAGGGGAGTGATACATCATAGAGTGAAACCAGAAGATCAGATTTGAACAAGATAGCTACACCGCCACCTTTTTTTGATGTACAGTCATATCTTAGTATATTATATCCAGGAGGGGTTATTTCTAGGTCATGAGTGGAAGGTTTTAGCCAAGTTTCAGAAAGGCAAAGGATATCAAATGGATAAATCTGAAGGAGAGCATGCAGTTGACTAATTTTGTTGTTAATGCTACGAATGTTAAGATGTGCTATACTGAGAGAGTTCTGAATTATTAAAGAAGAGGTAGCATTATTAAATGATGGATTCTGTAGATTGGTATTTGGTGAGGGTGGACCAGGATTGGGATGAATATCTCCACCTGTTAAAATGTTTATGGCTTGAATGGATGAAATCTTTAAGTATTTATAGTACTTGGGTGGGGTTAGCTTATTGGGGAGGTAAGAAACATGGGTGTTCCTATGGAACTTGAGAAGCAAATAGGCCGAAGTAGAGGTAATGTTGCTATGAGAAAGGCTGAGGGGATGTGTGATGGGGAGTGTTTGTAGATAGGTCACATTGAGCTTTAGAGTGCAGTGTACATATGCAGTGAGTGAGTGGGTTAAGGATAGAAGGAGAAATAAGGAAAAATAGACAAGAAAGTTTTTCAGGGAAGGTTTGAGAGAAAGGGCCATTAGGGGAGTGGAATAGAGAGGTTATATACAGGAGATAGGAAGATGAAAGTGTAGATTAAAGGTAGGGAAAGATAAATGTTAAGGTGTTAGAAATATAGTCAGAAGAAGGGAGAGGGGAGTAGAAGATAAACTAAATAGGTGTAAAATAAGTGATTATAGATACTGATTATGTGTAGAGGTAGGTAAGGAGTAAGCTAAGGAGGGAAGTCAAGAGGCATAGTTGTAGTTAAAGAGGTGGAGTAGAGAAGAGGAGGTAGGGGAGGAGTTGAGAATTATATGTTGAGGCTGATTGGGTAGGTAGGAAAGTGGGTGTAACTTGTTAGGTATAAGTGTAACAGCACTGGGGGTGTGCGGGAATTGGGGGTAGGGTAGGGGAGCTGAGTGAGCCTGTAGGGTGAACAGAGCGGGAAACAGCAAGTAGTGAGGGAGACAATCAGCCCAGTTAGAGAAGGTAAGCAGGTGAGTAGTGTCAAGTTGAGCAGGCATAGGTCTATGAACTATGCTATGAACCAAGTATACGCTAACGCTTTCCAAAACCTCATAGTCCAGGACATAAACTAGATTCAAATTGTTTCCTACACAGGTTGTACTAAAAACACATAGCCTTATAGGACAACGAACAAAACATGTGGTCTCCAGCGTTTTTAAAGTCTCAGAGTCATTAAAGTGATTGAATTGAATTGCTTCCTACACAGGTTGTACTAAAAACACATTCCTTATAGGACCATGAACAAAACATGTGGTCGCTAGCATTGCTAAAGTCTTGGTATTGCTAGTGTTTATAAAAACCTCATATTCCAGGACATTACATTAAACGTGATTGTATTCAACACAGGTTGTACTAAAATACACGTTCCTTGGGAGGGAACGAATAAAAAAGAAGTAGTCGCTAGCATTTCTAAAATCCTTAAGCTAGGACAACAAAATCACCTTAAAGTGTATTCCAGACAAGGTGTACAGGAAACACAAAGCGAGTCATTGCTAGCATATATGCAGTCTAATTCAGCAATGAGACAGAATAAACACAATTCACTACTATACAACTTTAGAAAGAGCATTCCTTTATAAATGCAAAACACAATTAGCGGATTCTGCTGTTACAAAGTCCTTATCCTAGTTGTGCAAGGAGGAATTAGCAAAAGTAATAAAATCCAGTAGTGATAACATCGAACGATAGTACATGCAGTAAGGAAGACAATGCTGACAAAAAATGGTACTTGCAGTTCAGATGGTGGGTCTGGATCAGGAGCACACAGCAGCCAAGTAGAAAACCAAGTAGTAAAGGAAGGCACCACAAAGGTCTACCCCTTATATGCCCTAGGTCAGGATATGAGGTAGGGGGGGCAGAGACAGGGGACAGAGGGGGAAATAGGTAAGGGAGGGACAAGGACACCTAAGGAGAGTAAACAAAGAATGGGAGGAAGTAGTCGGGTAGCTTGGGAAACCAGTGATGCCAGAGAGACACAAGCATAAAGTACTAGCAGTGTTAGTAAAGGTAACAGAGAACACAGATCAATAGGCAAGAGTACAGTGGTAAGGGGTAGGTGAGGAAAGGCAGACAAAAGTACAGTAGAGTAGATTAGGAGAATAGGGGAGTAGTAGGTGTATTAAGGTCAAGGTCTTAAGGTGATTAACAGTGGAATTAGAGGTAGAGGAACAAGTAGTGAGGGAGACAATCAGTGAGCAGAGCAGCCCAGTTAGAGAAGGTAAGCAGGTGAGTAGCGTCAAGTTAAGCAGGTAAAGGTGAAGACAAAGGCAAAGAAGAGGAAAAATGTATTGCTTACTAGTCTGCTAAGGGTATAAGGTGATAGGAGTGCAGGTTAGGGGCAGAGAGTGGGAGTTTAGGGAATAGCTGGGGAACAGGGCAAGGGAGGATAAAAATAGGAAAGAGTAGTGTAAAGAGCTCAGCTAGTATGAATGGAAAGAGGGTAAGGATTAGGCCTGAGTAGACTGACACATAGAGTTCATAGGTGGTATTACAACAGGTGACTAAGGGCAGAAAAAAAATAACTCTAGTTGGGAAGGGTAAGGTAGGCAGTATGGGAAGGAAGATCTTAGAAAATACTGGTCTTAGAGAGGAGTCTGGCTGCTAGTATTCCTGACATAGAGGCCAAAAAAATTTAGTACACTTATAAAAACAGAGCTGAGAATAGCTATCAGCAAGGTCAAGTGGTAAGATGTACTTTGTAAAATGCTGCTAAAGCAGTAGTAAAGTATTGGGACAGCACAAAAAGTAGATCAAAATTGGCAAAGCTTGAAGTAGATGAGGGTATCCTTAATAGCCAGGGAGTTCCTCACTTCAAAGTAGTGGATAGAGAGCTAGAAGGGTAGGAAGGTAAGGAGAGAGGGTGTTAATATAATGAGGCAAATAACAAATAGCTCTAGCATGCAATAAGAGTAGATATTTCAACTGTTTAGGATAAGGAAAAGTACTACCAAACAACTAATATAATCGTTAGAATAATAGTAATAATCAACTGTGAACATAAAAACACCTGAACTACTAAGGCTAAGTTAAAAACATTTAGACTGTCAGTAAAACAGTCTCTAACATTAAAATATCACACAGGTACAGGCCTAGAATATAATAAAATAAGAAGCTTAACAGTGGATATTAATATAAAGCAGTTTGCAATGGGTAATATGTTCCAAAAGTTATAACAACAAACTTTAGCAATGGAGCCATTAACAGGTTACGAATGTCAAGAAAAAGAACAATCTCAAACAGCAGGTTATATAAGGTGAAATGCTAGGGCTAGGCAGAATCCCAAAAGCTCATAGCAGCCACTTGGTATATTAATAGTAAGTACCACAGAGGGTAGGCAAGATACCGCTTAACAGTAACAATTCACACTCCAAAGAACTGCGCAACCACAGTCCACGTGGGAGATGCTATGAACCAAGTAGACACTAACGCTTTCCAAAACCTCATAGTCCAGGACCTAAACTAGATTCAAATTGTTTCCTACACAGGTTGTACTAAAAACACATAGCCTTATAGGACAACAAACAAAACATGTGGTCGCCAGAGTTTTTAAAGTCTCAGAGTCATTAAAGTGATTGAATTGAATTGTTTCCTACACAGGTTGTACTGAAAACACATTCCTTATAGGACCATGAACAAAACATGTGGTCGCTAGCATTTCTAAAGTCTTGGCGTCGCTAGTATTTATAAAAACCTCATATTCCAGGACATTACATTAAACGTGATTGTATTCAACACAGGTTGTACTAAAATACACGTTTCTTGGAAGGGAACGAATAAAAAACAAGTAGTCGCTAGCGTTTCTAAAATCCTTAAGCTAGGACAAGAAAATCACCTTAAAGTGTATTCCAGACAAGGCGTACAGGAAACACAAAGCAAGTCATTGCTAGCGTATATGCAGTCTAATTAAGCAACGAGACAGAATAAACACAATTCACTACTATACAACTTTAGAAAGAACAGTCCTTTAAAAATGCAAAACACAATTAGTGGATTCCGCCGTTACAAAGTCCTTATTCTAGTTGTGCAAGGAGGAATTAGCAAAAGTAATAAAATCCAGTAGTGATAACATCAAACGACAGTAAATGCAGTAAGCAAGACAACGCTGACAATAAATGGTACTTACAGTTCAGATGGTGGGTCTGGATCAGGAGCACACAGCAGCCAAGTAGAAAAGCAAGTAGTAAAGGAATGCGCCACAAAGGTCTACCCCTTATATGCCCTAGGGCAGGATATGAGGTAGGGGGGGGTGGAGACAGGGGACAGAGGGGGAAATAGGTAAGGGAGGGACAAGGACACCTAAGGAGAGTAAACAATGAATGGGAGGAAGTAGTCGGGTAGCTTGGGAAACCAGTGATGCCAGAGAGACACAAGCATAAAGTACTAGCAGTGTCAGTAAAGGTAACAGAAAACACAGATCGATAGGCAAGAGTACAGTGGTAAGGGGTAGGTGAGGAAAGGCAGACAAAAGTACAGTAGAGTAGATTAGGAGAACAGGGGAGTAGTAGGTGTATTAAGGTCAAGGTCTTAAGGTGATTAACAGTGGAATTAGAGGTAGAGGAACAAGTAGTGAGGGAGACAATCAGTGAGCAGAGCAGCCCAGTTAGAGAAAGTAAGCAGGTGAGTAGCATCAAGTTGAGCAGGTAAAGGTCAAGACAAAGGCAAAGAAGAGGAAAAATATATTGCCTACTAGTCTGCTAAGGGTCGAAGGTGATAGGAGTGCAGGTTAGGGGCAGAGAGTGGGAGTTTAGGGAATAGCTGGGGAACAGGGCACGGGAGGATAAAAATAGGAAAGAGTATTGTAAAGAGCTAAGCTAGTACGGATGGAAAGAGGGTAAGGATTAGGCCTAGGTAGACTGACACCTAGAGTTCAGAGGTGGTATGACAAAGGGCCATTAGGGGAGTGGAATAGAGAGGTTATATACAGGAGATAGGAAGCTGAAAGTGTAGATCAAAGGTAGGGAAAGATAAATGTTAAGGTTTTAGAAATATAGTGAGAAGAAGGGAGAGGGGAGTAGAAGATAAACTAAATAGGTGTAAAATAAGTGATTATAGATACTGATTATGTGTAGAGGTAGGTAAGGAGTAAGCTAAGGTGGGAAGTCAAGAGGCATAGTTGTAGTTAAAGAGGTGGAGTAGAGAAGATGAGGTAGGGGAGGAGTTGAGAATTATATGTTGAGGCTGATTGCGTAGGTAGGAAAGTTGGTGTAACTTGTTAGGTATAAGTGTAACAGCACTGGGGGTGGTCGGGAATTGGGGGTAGGGTAGGGGAGCGGAGTGAGCCCATAGGGCGAACGGAGCGGGAAACAGCAAGTAGTGAGCGAGACAATAAGTGAGCAGAGCAGCCCAGTTATAGAAGGTAAGCAGGTGAGTAGCATCAAGTTGAGCAGGTAAAGGTCCATGAACTATGCTATGAACCAAGTAGACACTAACGCTTTCCAAAACCTCATAGTCCAGGACCTAAACTAGATTCAAATTGTTTCCTACACAGGTTGTACTAAAAACACATAGCCTTATAGGACAACAAACAAAACATGTGGTCGCCAGCGTTTTTAAAGTCTCAGAGTCATTAAAGTGATTGAATTGAATTGTTTCCTACACAGGTTGTACTGAAAACACATTCCTTATAGGACCATGAACAAAACATGTGGTCGCTAGCATTTCTAAAGTCTTGGCGTCGCTAGTGTTTATAAAAACCTCATATTCCAGGACATTACATTGAACGTGATTGTATTCAACACAGGTTGTACTAAAATACACGTTCCTTGGAAAGGAATGAATAAAAAACAAGTAGTCGCTAGCGTTTCTAAAATCCTTAAGCTAGGACAACAAAATCACCTTAAAGTGTATTCCAGACAAGGCGTACAGGAAACACAAAGCGAGTCATTGCTAGCGTATATGCAGTCTAATTAAGCAACGAGACAGAATAAACACAATTCACTACTATACAACTTTAGAAAGAACAGTCCTTTATAAATGCAAAACACAATTAGTGGATTCCGCCGTTACAAAGTCCTTATTCTAGTTGTGCAAGGAGGAATTAGCAAAAGTAATAAAATCCAGTAGTGATACCATCGAATGACAGTACATGCAGTAAGCAAGACAACGCTGACAATAAATGGTACTTGCAGTTCAGATGGTGGGTCTGGATCAGGAGCACACAGCAGCCAAGTAGAAAAGCAAGTAGTAAAGGAAGGCGCCACAAAGGTCTACCCCTTATATGCCCTAGGGCAGGATATGAGGTAGGGAGGGCAGAGACAGGGGACAGAGGGGGAAATAGGTAAGGGAGGGACAAGGACACCTATGGAGAGTAAACAATGAATGGGAGGAAGTAGTCGGGTAGCTTGAGAAACCAGTGATGCCAGAGAGACACAAGCATAAAGTACTAGCAGTGTCAGTAAAGGTAACAGAGAACACAGATCGATAGGCAAGAGTACAGTGGTAAGGGGTAGGTGAGGAAAGGCAGACAAAAGTACAGTAGAGTAGATTAGGAGAACAGGGGAGTAGTAGGTGTATTAAGGTCAAAGTCTTAAGGTGATTAACAGTGGAATTAGAGGTAGAGGAACAAGTAGTGAGGGAGACAATCAGTAAGCAGAGCAGCCCAGTTAGAGAAAGTAAGCAGGTGAGTAGCGTCAAGTTGAGCAGGTAAAGGACATGACAAAGCCAAAGAAGGGGAAAAATATATTGCTTACTAGTCTGCTAAGGATAGAAGGTGATAGGAGTGCAGGTTAGGGGCAGAGAGTGGGAGTTTAGGGAATAGCTGGAGAACAGGGCAAGGGAGGATAAAAATAGAAAAGAGTATTGTAAAGAGCTAAGCTAGTACGAATGTAAATAGGGTAAGGATTAGGCCTGGGTTGACTGACACCTAGAGTTCAGAGGTGGTATGATGACAGGTGACTAAGGGCAGAAAAAATAACTCTAGTTGGGAAGGGTAAGGTAGGCAGTATGGGAAGGAAGATCTTAGAAAATACTGGTCTTAGAGAGGAGTCTGGCTGCTAGTATTCCTGACACGGAGGCCAAAAAAAATTAGTACACTTATAAAAACAGAGCTGAGAATAGCTATCAGCAAGGTCAAGTTGGAAGACGTACTTTGTAAAATGCTGCTAAAGCAGTAGTAAAGTATTGGGACAGCACAAAAAGTAGATCCAAATTGGCAAAGCTTGAAGTAGATGAGCGTATCCTTAATAGCCAGGGAGTTCCTCAGTTCAAAGTAGTGGATAGAGAGAGTTCAGATGGTGGGTCTGGATCAGGAGCACACAGCAGCCAAGTAGAAAAGCAAATAGTAAAAAAAAAATATTACAGAGTGAGCTGCAGCATGACTAAGTAACACACTGTGTACATATTTCACATTGAGTTGCAGTATGACTAAGTAACACAGTGTGTACATATTACACAGTGAGCCTCAGCAAGACTAAGTATCACAGTGTACATATTATACAGAGAGCCTCAGCTTGACTCAGCAACACAGTGTGTACATAGTACACAGTGAGCCGCAACATGACTAAGCAACACAGTGCGTACATATTACACAGTGAGCCTCAGCATGACTAAGTAACACAGTGTGTACATATTACACAGTGAGCCACAGCATGACTAAGTAACACAGTGTGTACATATTACAGAGTGAGCCACAGCATGACTAAGTAACACACTGTGTACATATTTCACATTGAGTTGCAGTATGACTAAGAAACACAGTGTATACATATTACACAGTGAGCCTCAGCAAGACTAAGTATCACAGTGTACTATTATATAGAGAGCCTCAGCTTGACTCAGCAACACAGTATGTACATAGTACACAGTGAGCCGCAACATGACTAAGCAACACATTGCGTACATATTACACAGTGAGCCTCAGCATGACTAAGTAACACAGTGTGTACATATTACACAGTGAGCCACAGCATGACTAAGTAACACAGTGTGTACATATTGCACAGTGAGCCACAGCATGACTAAGTAACACACTGTGTACATATTTCACATTGAGTTGCAGTATGACTAAGTAACACAGTGTGTACATATTACACAGTGAGCCTCAGCAAGACTAAGTATCACAGTGTACATATTATACAGAGAGCCTCAGCTTGACTCAGCAACACAGTGTGTACATAGTACACAGTGAGCCACAACATGACTAAGCAACACAGTGCGTACATATTACACAGTGAGCCTCGACATGACTAAGTAACACAGTGTGTATATATTACACAGTGAGCCACAGCATGACTAAGTAACACAGTGTGTACATATTACACAGTGAGCCACAGCATGACTAAGTAACACAGTGTGTACATATTATACAGTCAGCAGCAGCATGACTAAGTAACACAGGGTGTACATACTACACAGTGAGTCGCAGCATGAATAAATAACACAGTGTGTATATATTAAGCAGTGAGCCGCATCCAGACTAAGTAACAAAATTTGTTCATATTACGCAGTGAGCCACAGCATGACTAAGTAACACAGTGTGCACATATTACACAGTGAGCTGTAGCATGACTAAGCAACACACTGTCTACATCTTACACAGTGAGCCACAGCTTGACTAAGCAACACAGTGTGTACATATTACACAGTGAGCCTCAGCATGACTAAGTAACACACTGCGTCCATATTACACAGTGAGCTGCAGCATGACTAAGCAACACACTGTGTACATCTTACACAGTGAGCCACAGCTTGACTAAGCAACACAGTGTGTACATATTACACAGTGAGCCTCAGCATGACTAAGTAACACAGTGAGCGGCAGCACAACTAAGTAACATGGTGTGTACATATTACACAGTGAGCCACAGCATGACTAAATAACACAGTGTGTACATATTACACAGTGATCAGCAGCATGACTAAGTAACACAGTGTGTACATATTACACAGTGAGATGCAGCATGACAAAGTAACACAGCGTGTACGTATTATACAGTGAGCCACATGACTAAGTAACACAGTGTGCACATATTACAAAGTGATCAGCAGCATGAGTAAGTAACACAGTGTGTACATATTACACAGTGAGCCACAGCATGACTAAGTAACACAATGTGTGCATATTACACAGTGCTCAGCAGCATCACTAAGTAACACAGTGTGTACATATTACACAGTGAGCTGCAGCATGACTAAATAACACAGTGTGTAACTATTACACAGTGAGCCTCAGCATGACTAAGTAACACAGTGTGTACATATTACACAGTGAGTGGCAGAATGACTAAGCATCGCACTGTGCTCATACTACACAGTGACCCTCAGCATAACTAAGTAACACAGTGTGTACATATTACACAGTGAGCCGCAGCATGACTAAGTAACACAGTGTGTACATATTACACAGTGAGCCACAGCATGACTAAGTAACACACTGTGTACATATTACACAGTGAGCTGCAGCATGGCTAAGTAACATAGTGTGTACATGTTACACAGTGAGCCGCAGCATGACTAAGTAACACAATGTGTACATATTACACAGTGACCCGCAGCATGACTAAGTAACACAGTGTGTACATATTACACAGTGAGCCTCAGCATGTCTAAGTAACACAGTGTGTACATATTACACAGTGAGCCGCAGCATGACTAAATACAAAGTGTGTCTATATTACACAGTGAGCCGCAGCATGACTAAGTAACACACTGTGTACATATTACACAGTGAGCCACAGCATGACTAAGTAACACAGTGTGTACATATTACACAGTGAGCAGCAGCATGATTAAGTAATGCTGTGTGTACATATTATACAGTGAGCAGCAGCATGACTTAAGAAACATAATGTGTAAATATTACACAGTGAGCCACAACATGACTAAGTAACGCAGTGTGTACATATATGACAGTGAGCTGCAGCAGGACTAAGTAACACAGTGTGCACATATTACACAGGGAGCCGCAGCCTGCCTAAGTAACACAGTGTGTACATATTACACAGTGAGCCGCAGCATTTCTAACACAGTGTGTACATATTACACATTGAGCCGCAGCATTTCTAACACAGTGTGTACATATTACACAGTGAAAAGCAGCATGACCTAGTAACACAGTGTGTACATATTATACAGTGGACGAAGCATGACTAAATAACATAGTGTGAACATATTACACAGTGAGCGACAGATTGACTAAGAAACACAGTGTGTACATTTTACACAGTGAGCGGAAGCATGACTAACACAGTGTGAACATATCAGACAGTGAGCCACAGCATGACTAAGTAACACAAAGTGTACATTTAACACAGTGAGCCACAGCATGACTAAGTAACACAGTGTTCACATATTACACAATGAGCCACAGCATAACTAAGTAACGCACTGTGCATATATTCCACAGTGTGCCTCAGCATGACTAAATAACACAGTGTGTACATATAACACAGTGAGCTGCAGCATGACTAAGTAACACAGTATGTACATATTCCACAGTTAGCCACAGCATGAATAAATAACAGTGTGTACATATTACACAGTGAGACGCAGCATGACTAAGTAACACAGTGTGTACATATTACACAGTGAGCCGTAGCATGATGAAGTAACACAGTGTGTACATATTACACAGTGAGTTGCAGCATGACTAAGTAACACAGTGTGTATATATTACACAGTGAGCCATAGCATGACTAACTGACACAGTGTGTACATATTACACAGTGAGCCACAATATGAATAACATAGTGTGTACATATTATACAGTAAATCTCAGCATGACTAACACAGTGTGCACATATTACACAATGAGCCTCAGCATGACTAAGCAACACAGTGTGTCCATATTACACAGTGAGCCAGAGCATGACTAAGTAACACAGTGTCTACATATTACACAGTAAGCAGCAGCATGACTAAGTAACACAGTGTGTAGATATTACACAGTGAGCCGCAGCATGAATAAATAACACAGTGTGTACATAATACACAGTGAGACACAGCATGAATAAATAACACAGTGTGTACATATTACACAGTGAGATGCAGCATGACTAAGAAACACAGTATGTACATATTACACAGTGTGCCGGAGCATGACTAAGTAACACAATGTGTAAATATTACACAGTGAGTTGCAGCATGACTAACAGACATAGTGTGTATATATTACACAGTGAGCCATAGCATGAATAACAGACACAGTGTGTACATATTACACAGTAAGTCACAGTATGAGTAACACAGTGTGTACATATTACACAGTGAATCTCAGCATGACTAACACAGTGTGTACATATTACACAGTGAGACTTAGCATGACTAAGTAACACAGTGTGTACAAATTACACAGTGATCCGCAGCATGACTAAGCAACAGTGTGTACATATTCCACAGTGAGCAGTAGCATGACTAACTAACACAGTGTGTGCATATTACACAGTGATCAGCAGCATGACTAAGTAACACAATGTGTACATATTACACAGTGAGCCGCAGCATACCAAAGTAACATAGTGTGTACATATTACACAGTGAGCCCCAGCATGACTAAGTAGCCCAGGGTGTACATATTACACAGTGCTCAGCAGCATGACTAAGTAACACAATGTGTACATACTACACATTGAGCCACAGCATGACTAAGTAACACAGTGTGTAGTTTTTACACAATGAGCTGCAGCATGACTAACACAATGTGTACATATTAAACAGTGAGCTGCAGCATGACTAAGTAACACAATGTGTACATATTACACAGTGCTCAGCAGCATGACTAAGTAACACAGTGTGTACATATTACACAGTGAGCCACAGCAAGACTAAGTAACACAGTGTGTAGATTTTAGACAGTGAGCTGCAGCACGACTAACACAGTGTGTACATATTAAACAGTGAACTGCAGCATGACTAAGTAACACAATGTGTACATATTACACAGTTATCCACAGAATGACTAAGATACACAGTGTGTAGATTTTACACAGTGACCTGCAGAATTACTAATACAGTGTGTACATATTAAACAGTGAGCCGCAGCATGACTAAGTAACACAATGTGTACTTATTAGACAGTAAGCTGCAGCATGACTAAGTAACACAGTGTATATATATATATATATATATATATATATATATATATATATATATATATATTACACAGTGAGCTGCAGCATGACTAAATAACACAGTGTGTAATTACTACACAGTGAGCCTCAGGATGACTAAGTAATTCAGTGTGTACATATTACACAGTGAGTGGGAGGATGACTAAGCAACACACTGTGTACATATTACACAGTGACCCTCAGCATGACTAAGTAGCACAGTGTGTACATATTACACAGTGAGCGTCAGCAAGACTAAGCAACACTGTGTGTACATATTACGCAGACAGCTGCAGCATGACTTAGTAACATAGTGTGTACATATTAAACAGTGAGCAGCAGTATGACTAAGTAACACAGTGTGAACCTATTACACAGTGAGCCGCAGCATGAGTAAGTAACACTATGTGTACATATTACACAGTGACCCGCAGTAAGATGAAGTATCACAGTCTGTACATATTACACAGTGAGCCTCGGCATGTCTAAGTAACACAGTTTGTACATATTACACAATAAAACACAGCATGATTACATAACACAATGTGTAAATATTACACAGTGAGCCACAGCATGACAAAGTAACACAGTATATACATAATACACAGTGAGCTGCAGCATAATTAAGTAACACAGTGTGTACATATTGCACAGTGAGCCGCAGCATGACTAAGTAACACAGTGTGTACATATTACACAGTGAGCCTCAGCAAGACTAAGTATCACAGTGTACATATTATCCAGAGAGCCTCAGCTTGTCTCAGCAATACAGTGTGTACACAGTGAGCCAGAATGTGACTAAGCAACACAGTGCGTACATATTACACAGTGAGCCTCAGCATGACTAAGTAACACAGTGTGTACATATTACACAGTGAGCCACAGCATGACTAAGTAACACAGTGTGTACATATTACAGAGTGAGCTGCAGCATGACTAAGTAACACTATGTGTACATATTACACCGTGACCCGCAGCATGACTAAGTAACACAGTGTGTACATATTACACAGTGAGCCTCAGCATGTCTAAGTAACAAAGTGTGCACATATTACACAGTGAGCCTCAGCATGACTAAGTAACACAGTGTGTACATATTACACAGTGAGCCTCAGCAAGACTAAGTATCACAGTGTACATATTATCCAGAGAGCCTCAGCTTGTCTCAGCAATACAGTGTGTAACAGTGAGCCAGAATGTGACTAAGCAACACAGTGCGTACATATTACACAGTGAGCCACAGCATGACTAAGTAACACAGTGCGAACATATTACACAGTGAGCCGCAGTATGACTAAGAAACACAGTGTGTACATATTACAGAGTGAGCTGCAGCATGACTAACTAACACAGTGTGTACATATTACACAATGAGCCGAAGTCTAAGTAACACAGTGTGTACATATTACACAGTGAGCCACAGCATGACTAAGTAACAAAGTGTGCACATATTACACAGTGAGCCTCAGCATGACTAAGTAACACAGTGTGTACATATTACACAGTGAGCCACAGCATGACAAAGTAACACAGTATGTGCATATTATACAGTGAGCTGCAGCATAATTAAGTAAGCAACACAGTGCGTACATATTACACACTGGGCCTCACCATGACAAAGTAACACAGTGTGTACATATTACAGAGTGAGCCACAGCATGACTAAGTAACACAGTGTGTACATATTATACAGTCAGCAGCAGCATGACAAAACACAGGGTGTACATACTACACAGTGAGTCGCAGCATGACTAAATAACACAGTGTGTACATATTAAGCAGTGAGCCACAGCATGACTAAGTAACAAAATGTGTACATATTACACAGTGAGCCGCAGAATGACTAAAAAACACGCATGTACATATTACACAGTGAACCACAGCTTGACCAAGTAACAAAGTGTGTAATTATTACACAGTAAGCTGCAGCATGTCTAAGTAACACAATGTGTACATATTACACAGTGAACCTCAGCATGACTAAATAACACAGTGTGTACATATTACACAGTGAACCTCAGCATGACTAAGTAACACAGTGTGTACATATTACACAGTGAGCTGCAGCATGACTAAGCAACAAACTGTGTACATATTACACAGTGAGCCTCAGCATGACTAAGCAAAACAGTGTGCACATCTTATACATTGAGCCACAGCTTGACTAAGCAACACAGTGTGTACATATTACACAGTGAGCCTCAGCATGACTAAGTAACAGAGTGAGCGGCAGCACAACTAAGTAACACGGTGTGTAAATATTACACAGTGAGCTGCAGCATGACTAAATAACACAGTGTGTACATATTACACAGTGATCAGCAGCATGACTAAGTAACACAGTGTGTACATATTACACTGTGAGCTGCAGCATGACTAAGTAACACAGTGTGTACATATTATACAGTGAGCCGCAGCATGACTGCATGACTAAATAATACAGTGTGTACATATTACACAGTGATCAGCAGCATGAGTAAGTAACACAGTGCTTACATATTACACAGTGAGCCGCAGCATATAGCATATAGTCCGGCACACTGGTGTCCCTCTCACCAGGTTGAATAAGGAGAAAATTACAGTCAGCTGCCTGTCGGGTGCCAGGATCCGCCACATAATGCATGCACTCAAGTCACTCCACAACAAGTACAAATATGACTCTGTCATTGTCCATGTTGGAGTGAATGACTTGAGATGTACCTCCCTGGACTACATGAAAAGAGACATGGAAGAGCTCTCGGATCAAAGATATATATATATATATATTTTCTTTTAAGAATTATTTATGTTAGTGATGTTTAGGTAGTTAAATATTTATAATATTTGTAATTTGAATTATGGAACAGTTTTTGCGTGCCATGCTAGGAGTATTCATATATAACTCACTTATTGATGTATTTATGCCATTCAGGTTTTTATTAATGTCTTCCAATGAATCTGGTGCAGCTTAGGTTAAACCTGCTAGTTCCAGTTTTTAACAGACTCATTTAACAGTTCATTAGCAATTATGTTAATTAATCAAATAACAATTAGTTTTGTATAAAAGGATGCTTTTAAACAGAATCATTATCTGATGAAGGTGGGGAGAATGCTCTCTACGGCGCTTTTATTTTTAATAAATTTAGTTCTGTTTGCTGTTGGTGCAGATATCGTGTTTTGGAGGTTTGATCTTGTCAGCACTTTGCCACTTGTGTGTTTTTTCAACAGTTTATTTGGCTTTTCACTTCGTGGAGCTCTCGGATCATGTGGCCCAGGCAGGTATGACTGAGTGGCGCAGAGCTACAGTTATCCCAATCCACAAGGAGGGATCCACCTTGGATCCCAGAAACTACCATCCCATCAGTCTGACAAGCCTTATCTGCAAGGCCATGGAGCGTATTATCATGGAACTTATAAACAAAGACATTGGCAACCTTCAAACACTGGACCCCACCCTGTTTGGGTTTGTGAAAGGCCGATCTTGTCTCCTGAACCTGATTGACTTCTTTGAATCAGTCTCCAGAGCCATGGACAAGGGTAAGGTGGTCCACACAGCCTATCTAGACCTTGCCAAGGCCTTTGACACCATCCCCCACTCTGGAATAATAGATAAACTTACTAAGTTGGGCATTAATCCCTATGTCACCCAATGGGTTGCTAAACGGCTTACTGATAGAACCCACACTGTAAAAGTAGCCGACTCCAAATCCAGCTCCAGACAAGTGACAAGTGGAGTACCTCAGGGTTCAGTGCTGGGGCCGCTCTTGTTTGGCATCTACTTCTCTGAAGTACACGTCAACACTAAGGGACTCTGGCTAGCAAAGTTTGCAGATGACTGCAAACTGGGAGCCATTATTGAATCCCCAAATGATGTGGATACTCTACAAAGGGCCTTACAGAAACAGATGCTTGGTGCCAGAGCCATGGGCTCAAGCTCAATGCCAAGAAATGTATTGTTATCCCCTTTGGGAAAAAACATGTATCCATGAATTACCATATAGGTGGCAGTACACTAAACACAGAAAGTGTGATAAGAGACTTAGGGACACAGGTGGACAGTGGTCTCACCTTCGATAACCACATCTCCAAAACAGTCAGGAAATCCTTCTATGTGGCACACCTCATCACGAAGGGCTTTTCATCCAGAAAAAAGGAGGTCATTGTCCAACTGTACTCATCCCTCATTAGACCCATTATAGAATACAATGCCCCATTTGGTATGTACCTCTCAAGACATCTGCAACAACTGGAAAGGCCTCAGAAATACCTCACTAAAAGAATCACAGGCCTAAAGCAGATGCCCTACGCTGACCGCCTTAAAAAAATCCAGCTATACTCTGTCACATATCGTCTACTCAGAGGCGATCTCTGCTTAACATACAAGGCCATGTCAAACCCAGAGCTGTTGGACATGCTACACTTAAAGAAATCCCAATCCCTCAGAGCTACACGCTCCAGGGATCTAAACCTTGTCATCACAATAAACAAAACATGCTGGAAGGATAGGTTCCTGACCCAGAGACTCCCCAGACTCTGGAATAGATTGCCCATACATGTCAAGCAGAGTGCCTCTTTGGACCTCTTCAAGTGGAACCTTGATGATTGGATGGGAGAAAGGAAATTCACCCCAGGGATCACGTCAGTCATCCCGCTAGACAGGGGTCCAGGAAAGTAAATAATGTGGGAAGAAATAGTCAGGGAATTGTTATGGCTAGGCTTGTATAGGCCCGAGGGCTGATTGCCTAGTACCAACCTATGAACCTATGAACCTATGAACTTATGACTAAGTAACACAGTCTGTACATTTTACAAAGTAAGCTGCAGCATGACTAACACAGTGTGCACTTATTACACAGTAAGCTGCAGCAGGACTAACTAACACAGTGTGTACATATTACACAGTGAGCTGCAGCATAACTAAGTTACACAGTGTATACATATTACACAGTGAGCCGCAGCATGGCAAAAAAACATAGTGTGTACATGTTACAGAGTGAGCCGCAGCATGACTAAGTAACACAATGTGTACATATTACGCAATGAGCCGCAGCATGACTAAGTAACACAGTGTGTACATATTACACAGTGAGAAGTAGAATAACTTAGTAACATAGTGTGTACATATTAAACAGTGAGTTGCAACATGACTAAGTAACACAGTGTGTACATATTACACAGCGTGCCTCAGCATGACTAAGTAACACAGTGTGTACATGTTAGACAGTGAGCCACAGCATGAGTAAGTAACACTATGTGTACATATTACACAGTGACCCACAGTATGACTAAGTAACACAATGTCTACATCTTACACAGTGAGCCTCAGCATGACTAAGTAACACAGTGTGTACATATTACACAGTGAGCCGCAGCATGACTAAGTAACACAGTGTGTACATATTACACAGTGAGCCACAGCATGACTAAGTAACAGTGTGTACATATTACACAGTGAGCTGCAGCATGACTAAGTAACACAGTGTGTACATATTACACAGTGAGCTGCAGCATGACTAAATAACACAGTGTGTAACTATTACACAGTGAACCTCAGCATGACTAAGTAACACAGTGTGTACATATTACACAGTGAGTGGCAGGATGACTAAGCAACACACTGTGTACATATTACACAGTGACCCTCAGCATGACTAAGTAACACAGTGTGTACATATTACACAGTGAGCCTCAACATGACTAAGTAACACAGTGTGTACATATTACACAGTGAGCATCTACAAGACTAAGCAACAAAGTGTGTACATATTACACAGTGAGCCGCAGCATGACTAAGCAACACAGTGTGTACAAATTACACAGTGAGCCTCAGCATGACTTAGCAACACAGTGTGTACATATTACACAGTGAGCCACAGCATGACTATGTAACACAGTGTGTACCTATTACACAGCAAGCCACAGCATGACTAAGTAACAAAGTGTATACATGTTACACAGTGAGCTGCAGCATGACTAAGTAACACTATGTGTACATATTACACCATGACCCGCAGCATGACTAAGTAACACAGTGTGTACATATTACACAGTGTGTACATATTACACAGTGAGCCTCAGCATGTCTAAGTAACAAAGTGTGTACATATTACACAGTGAGCCGCAGCATGATTAAATAACACAGTGTGTACATATTACACAGTGAGCCTAAACATGACTAAGTAACACAGTGTGCACATATTACACAGTGAGCGTCAGCAAGATTAAGCAACACAGTGTGTACATATTACACAGTGAGCCGCAGCCTGACTTTGTAACAAAGTCTGTACATATTAAACAGTGAGTCGCAGCATGACTAAGTAACAAAGTGTGTACCTATTACACAGCGAGCCGCAGCATGACTAAGTAACACAGTGTATACATGTTACACAATGAGCCGCAGCATGACTAAGTAACACTATGTGTACATATTACACCGTGACCCACAGCATGACTAAGTAACACAGTGTGTACATATTACACAGTGAGCCTCAGCATGTCTAAGTAACAAAGTGTGTACATATTACACAGTGAGCCACAGCATGACTAAGTAACACAGTGTGTACATATTACACAGTGAGCAGCAGCATGACTAAGTAACACAGTGTGTACATATTAAACAATAAACTACAGCATGATTAAGTAACACAATGTGTAAATATTACACAGTGAGCAGCAGCATGACAAAGTAACACAGTATGTATATATTATACAGAGAGCCACAGCATAATTAAGTAAGCAACACACCGTTTACATATTTCACATTGAGTTGCAGTATGACTAAGTAACACAATGTGTACATATTACACAGTGAGCCACAGAATGACCAAGTAACAGAGAGTGTACTTATTACACAGTAAACTGCAGCATGTCTTAGTAACACAATGTGTACATATGACACAGTGAACCTCAGCATGACTAAATAACACAGTGTGAACATATTACACAGTGAACCTCAGCATGACTAAGTAACACAGTGTGTACATATTACACATTGAGCTGCAGCATGACTAAGCAACAAAGTGGTACATATTACACAGTGAGCCTCAGCATGACTAAGCAACACAGTGTGTACATCTTATACCATGAGCCATAGCTTGACTAAGCAACACAGTGTGTACATATTACACAGTGAGCCTCAGCATGATTAAGTAACACAGTGAGTACATATAGGTTCATAGGTTCATAGGTTTATACTAGGCTATCTGCCCTAAGGCATTTATAAGCCTAGCCCAAATTTTTGTGGCTTACGCCACCCCTTATATGAAAAAATACTGTGCCCATTAGTTTGTTGTGCCTCTGTCCAGCAGTGACACAGAGATGATTCCCGGGATAAACCTACGATCTCCCATCCACAGGTCAAGATTTCTCTTAAACAGAGCCAGCGAGGTGCTCTGCCTCACATGGACTGGGATTTTATTCCACAGCATAGGGAGTCTCTGAGTGATAAATCTATCCCTCCAGCACGTCCTATTTATATCCGTGCTATGGTTTAAGTCGCTTGCTCTAGTGGTTTTGGTGGATTTGGATTTTTTGAGGTGGAGCATGTCCATTAATTCTGGGTTGGACATGGCCTCGTATGTCAGGCACATGTCACCTCTGAGCAGACGGTATGCAACTGAATAGAGCTGGAGTTTCTTCAATCTGGCAGCATATGACAGATTTTGGAGTCCCTTTATCCTTTTGGTGAGGAACTTTTGGGGTCTCTCCAATTGCTGCAGATGTCGGGTGAGATACATCCCGAATGGGGCATTGTACTCGATCATTGGTCTGATAAGTGAAGAGTACAGGGGAACAATGACCTCACTAGATCTGGATGTGAATCCCTTCATGAACAGGTGGGCAATGTAGAAGGTCTTTCTAACCACTTTAGCAATGTGAGTGTCAAAAGAAAGGCCACTGTCAACCTGGGTCCCCAGGTCCCTGATAACCTCTTCTGTGCTTAGTGGATTGCCACCTATATGGTAGCTTGGGGTTACCTTGTTTTTCCTGAAGGGTATGACTATACATTTTTTGGCGTTTAACTTCAGCACCAGCTATCTGTTTCCGTGAGTCCCTTCTGAAGGATATCCGTGTCCGATGCACTTTCCACTATGCGCCCAGTTTGCAGTTGTCTGCAAACTTTGTCAGCCAAAGTCCTCCCATGTTGGCCTGTACTTCTGAGAAGTAGATGCCGAACAATAGGGGGCCAAGGACCGAGCCCTGTGGGACACCACTTGTGACCGGCTTGGAGTCTGACATAGCACCAGCAACTCTAACCCTGTGGGTTCTGTCCTTAAGCCAGTTTGCAACCCATCTTGTGACATATGGGTTTACATTTAAGCTGGTAAGTTTTTCTACAATACCCGAGTGGGGTATTGTGTCAAAGGTCAAGGTAGGCTGTATGGACTGCCTTTCCCTCATCAATGGCCTTGGTGACTGTTTCGAAGAAGTCGACCAAGTTCAAAAGGCATGATCTGCCCTTGACGAAGCCAAACTGGGTCGGGTCCAATGTCTGCAAGTCCCCTATATCTTTGTTTATGAGCTCCATTATGATCCTCTCCGTAGCTTTGCAGACTAGACTTGTTAAGCTTATGGGGCGGTAATTACCAGGGTCCATAGAGGCACCGCCTTTGTGGATTGGGACCACAGATGCCGTACGCCACTCCTTGGGCACGTATCCTGTGGTAAGGCTGAGATTAAACAGCTGCCTTATGTGCGGGTTTAATTCCTCATTTAGCTCGTGTAGCACACAGCCGGGGACACCATCCGGTCCCATTGATGCTGTGTTTTTAGCTTTAGAGAGAGCAGCTTTCACCTGCGCATTTGAGATGTCTGGGAGGCTACACTCTGCTGGGATAGTTATCTCTCCTTTGGGGGGGAGAGGGGGGTGAAGTTTGCACTGAAACTGTCTGCCAGTATGTTGGCAATATCTGCGGGTTCAGTGATTTTTGTATCATTTTGGACTAATTCTGAGCATATCTGGGAGTTTCCACCCAGGTTCCTAACATAGCTGAAAAAGGCCTTATGATTGTCCTTTGAATCCATGGCAATTTTTCTCTCAAAATTGGCCTTAGTTGATTTTATGAGTGCTCGTATTTTTTTACTAATAATGACCAGGGGTGACTTCCCTTTTATGGATTTTGTTCTATCATGTAATAGCTTTATCCTCTTATTGTAAAGTTTGTTAATGGCTGGGGTCCACCAGACTGGACATTTGCCCTTTGTGGAAAGAGTCTTGGTTTTATTTGGGATTGCCTGATCCATGCAGTCCTGGAGGTGTTCATAGAAGGCATTTGTAAGGGCTTCCGCAGCTTGGGTTGTGGTTTCCACTGGCTCAGGGGCCTTGAAGGATACCACACCAGTCTTGAGTAGTGTGAAGTTTGCTTTAGAGAAGTTCTTCACTGTGGTCTTTTTGTTTGGGGTGGGGCGGGATGTGGATTTCCAGTGAGATTAGTTTATGATCAGATCTCACCAATGAGGGATATACTTCCGGTGTGGAGCATTTTGTCCCCATGTTTGTGATAATGAGATCTAGTATATTTTCTCCTCTCGTGGGAAGAGTGACTAGCTGTTCCATGGCATTTGAATTTATGAACTCCAGGAACCGTTGGGCTAGAAAGTTATGGCTTGAGTAATGTTCCCAGTCTATATTTGGGTAGTTGAAGTCACCCAATATGATGGT
The DNA here is from genome assembly GCF_019279795.1 of Protopterus annectens. Classification (NCBI taxonomy): domain Eukaryota; kingdom Metazoa; phylum Chordata; order Ceratodontiformes; family Protopteridae; genus Protopterus; species Protopterus annectens. The sequence goes on from NC_056749.1 coordinate 84,394,798, forward strand.
GTTTGGAGATACATTTATACCCTCCAGTGTCTTCAGGAAGGCTGTGTGGGGTTCCTGAGTTTGAGAGGGTGGCCTGTAGCATGCTACAATTTGTAGAGCAGTTTTGCCTATGGTTAGTTGCACCTGGATGGTTTCCGAAGCTTCATGCGTTGCCACCAACCTGGAGGTGTGGGTATCCTTTATGAATATGGATACACCCCCTCCTTTTGTGGTGTGGTCCGGGATTTGGGGCCGGAACACATGATATGAGGTAAAACCTAATAGTGCTGGGGTGCTCTCAGGAGCCTTGAACCAGGTTTCAGTTACAGCACAGACATCGATGTTCTCCATACTCAGAACGGCCTCGAGTGCGTGCATTTTGAGATTTAGACTTCTGGCATTGAGCAGCATTACCCTCAGTTTCTTCCCATTTTTGTTTTCTAGGGTGGTAGGTTTAGAATTTGAGCCTTGCCTAAAAAAGGCACTATGGGGTGGCAAGAGCCTTAGCCAATATCCGGAATCCCAGGGGTGACAGGTGCAAGCCGTCCCTTGCGAAGCAGCATGGCTTGTCAAGCATGTCATCCCAGGCAGACAGACACTGGATCCCCTTTGAATGACACCAGACATTAAGCCAATTGTTAAAGCTGATCATCTTGTCTCTATATTGTGGCATCATTCTTGGTGAAGGAAGGATACTGCTCAGGGTCAGGGTCATACCTGCCTGGGCTACATAATCAGAGAGCTCCTCTATGTCTCTTTTCATGTAGTCCAGGGAGGTACGCCTCAGGTTGTTCACACCAGCATGGACAATGACTGTGTCATATTTGAACTTGCTGTGGAGTGACCCGAGTGCTTGTGTTATGTGGTGGATTCTAGCACCCGATAGGCAGCTTACTGTGACCCTCTCCTTGTTCAGCCTAGTGAGTGGGACATCAGTGTGTCTGACTATGGAGTCACCTATGACAAGTATGTTTGGTGTTGTATTTGGCCTTAAGGGCTGTGACTGCTTTGCACACTGCTTTTGTGGTTTATGTGTTGCTTGTGGGGTGTCTTGAGGCAGCAGTTGTTTGGGTGTCTGCTTTGGAGGCCTCTGCTGTTTAGGTAAATTTTTACTCAGAGCCTCAGTATGTCTTTGTGTGTTTATGTGTTTGATTCAGTGGTGTGGTAGCATTATGTGAGGCTGGTTTTGTGGTGTGTGTAGTTGCCTTCTCCTCCTGTCTGGTCTTGCCAGTCCTGAGTTGAGAGAGCTCAGCCTCCAGTTTGGCTAAATAGCTGCATCTCTTGCAAGTATTTGTGTTATGTGGGAGGAGGAGAGGGTTGTCTGTGTACATGAGGCAGTTATAACATTGCCTCAAGATTCCCAGATTCACCAGCTGGACCAGAGAGGAGATTGACAACTGACCTTTGGACATGCTAGAATAATATTGGGAATTCCTTAATAATTGAAAACAAGGGCCAGTGGGGAGTGAGGGTGTAGTGCTTTTAATTTTTAGTGCTGACTTATATAATTGCTTTAGTGAGCAAGTGCCAGGTAACTTGAGTGCAATGTGTTACAAGTAACTAAATGCAAAAATGACAAACAGTAACTTTCTTTCAAGTGAAACAAGGAACTAGTACAGTAAGCAATGCAGATATCACTAGTGATCTACAGAAGCACTGAGAAGCCGCGTATTAGGTGGAATTAGCTTCCAGGGAAATAACAAGCAAACAAACAACAAGCATATAAACAAAGCTAGATTCAGCAGGCCTGGATCTAGTCTATGCTAGAGCAAACAAGGTGTACCAATTTCAGTAAGATACAGTTCACATATTCAGGCACTATAAACCTTTAACCAGAAATTCCCAGCTCAGAAGGGCAGAGTCCAGCCTCTTCTCCCACAAGAGTGCAGACCACGAACCTTCTTAATGTAAAATAACTGGCCTGAAGCCCAAGTGCCTAAACCAGAACTAATACCCTTGGACACTGGGCTCTCAATCAGCAGTTCCCAACTTAGAAGGATGAAAGCTACCTGTCCTGCCACCACAGTGCTTGCCACAAACCTTCCTAATGTAAAACAACTGGTCTGAAGACCAAGTGCTTAATCCAAAAGACTTAGAATGATAGCTACACTTTAATCAAGTTACAACCAAGCAGTAATAAATACAATTGAATACTTTAGAGAATGTCTGGATTAGTGCTCAAGTTACACAAACAAAGCTAGATCCAGCAGGCCTGAATCCAGTCTATGCCACAGCAAACAAGGCGCACCAACTTTGGTAAGAAGCAGTTCAGATATGCATGCACTATAAGCCTTTAACCAGAAATTCCCAGCTCAGAAGGGCAGAGTCCAGCCTCTCCTCCCACAAGAGTGCAGACCACGAACTCTCTTAATGTAAAATAACTGGCCTGAAAGCCCAAGTGCTTAAACCAGAATTAATACACTTTTAGAATAACAGACACTGAGCCCTCAATCAGCAGTTCCCAACCTAGAAGGATGCAAGCTACCTGTTCTGCCACAACAGTGTAGACCACAAACCCTCTCAATGCAAAACAACTGGTACGAAGCCCAAGTGTTTAAACCAAAAGGCTTAGAATGAGTTACACCAAGCAGTAATAAATACAATTGAGTATTTTTAAGATGATGCAAAAGTAAAATGAAGTAGGTAGAAACACAAGTACAGTAAAAGCAGATAATTTTTTTTTTTTTTTTTTTTTTTTTTTTTTTTATCTGAACAAGTGCTGAGATCAAAGAAACAGATTTTATTTATTTATTTATTTATTTATTTATTTGCAGTTGGTTTACCAGGATAGTCCATTGGGCCAAAAAGAACCCATTTTCAATGGAGTCCTGGGGAGAAAAGCTCCAAAACAAACATTACAAAAAGATTACATTAGTTTACAATTTCAATCATTTGTAGATTAGAGACAAATCTTTAAACAATGGAACAAAAAGATTACAGCAGTTTAAAATTTAAGTCATTTGTGGGTTACAGAGAAAACAAAACAAAGGTTAAGCAGTTACAGTGATAAGTTATGGGTTTTATTTAGTAGGAAAATTAAGATATAAGTAGATGAAATAAAGATCCTTAAGTTAAGTTCTGGATAGGAGCAAGCATTGCTGTTGTGTAAATATATAGTTCCATGAGTGGAATTGTAGGGATTGTCAAATGATAAGATGTTGTTACAGTTGGCTAAATTGGTGTCTCGTAATATATGATATGGTTGTTAGTAAGAGGTGGGGAATAGGCTATGAGGGGTGGGTGCAGGAACATTCCCATGAGGATGTTAAATGTGAGTGCAGTGATTTTTTAAAGGCAGGGAGGTTGGTGGTGGTACGGATAGAGGGAGGAAGTGAGTTCCATATGAGTGCCAGGGCATAGGATAGGAGGTTTTGTCCTGGAGAGTGAAGGGGTTTGTACAGTTCTATTAGGTTTTGGTTATTAGATCTTAGGAGTCTTTGTGGCATGTGCATTTTAAAGGTAGAGTTGAGAGAGGGACAGAGTGAGGGTTGAAAAATTAGTTTGTGAGCAAAAGTGAGCTGAGTATATGAGAGATAGTGAGGAAGCTCTAGCCAATTGAGTTTGTGCAGAGATGTACAGTGATGGGTAGATGATTTGTGGCTGGTGGCAAATTTGGCAATCTTATTATAACAGGAGGACAGTTTACTTTTGAGAGATGATTGTAGGTTTGTTAGGAGAGGGGCACCATACAGGAGAGAGGGGATGAGAAATGTAGTAGCAAGAGTGATCTTTGTAGATGTAGTGAGGAATTGATTGTTACGGTACAGCATGCCGAGTTTCTGGTGGGGTTTTTTTATGTTTAGTAGTAGGTGGCTTTTGAATCTAAGCTGGTCATCAATCTGGACTCCTAGTAGTTTGGTTTCAGATAATAGTTCGAGAGGTGTATTATTCTGGCTAGTGATGGAGAATAGTGTACTATCAAAGGTTGTGGTTTTGAGGGGTAAATACCATAAGTTTGGTTTTGATGCATTGAGTGCTAGATGATTGTCCTTCATCCACTGTTCTGTGGTAGAGAAGGCATCTTGAGTTAGATGTAAAAGAGTGGGGATGGATCTGGCTGCACAGATAATTGTAGAATCATCTGCATATTGAATAAGTTTAGCATGGGGAATTGAATGGAAAAATCGTTTATGAATATATTGAAAAGGAGAGGGCCCAAGATGGATCCTTGGGGACACCAGTGGGTGTGTTAAGGAAAGTGGAGATGGCTTTTTTCCACTTGACAGCTTGTTGTCTGTTAGAGAGATAGCTGGTGAACCAATTGAGAGAGGAAGCGGATAGGTTTAGGTTAGATAGTTTAGTAAGGAGAAGGTTGTGAGAGATAGTATCAAAGGCCTTAGACAGGTCAAGAAAGAGGGTAGATACAGTGGAGCCAGAATCTCTGTCTTTATTTACAGTTTCCAGGAAGGAAAGGAGGGCAGTCATGGTACTGTGACCTGGTCTGAATCCATGTTGTGTGGAAGTTAGTAAGCTGTTATCTAAGAGATAGGGAAGGAGTTGAAGATGGATACATTTCTCTAGGAGTTTTGATATAGGAGAGAGGATGGCGATGGGACGAAAGTTAGTAATATTGTTCTTATTGCCTCCTTTGTGCAGGGGAATGATGAAAGCCCTTTTCCAGAGTTTGGGTACAAGACCTTCTTGGATAGACCGATTGATTAGGATGGTGATGGGGAAGGCAATGGCTTCGCAGCTATGTTGAGGAAGGATGATGGAATGTTATCGGGGCATTGGAGCATGGTTTTAGCTTTTGGAGGAGTTTTCTTATGGTAGAAGTAGGAATGGGTTTTAGGAGAATGATGGGAGTTGGGAGGCTGGAGATGAAGGGGTGATGATAGGAAGATGCAGCAGTAGGGGTGATGTGTTATTAGAGAAGGATGAGGTTAGCTTGGAAATAGAGTCTATGAAAAATGAATTGAATTGGGTAGCCAGATCTATATCTTGTGCATTTGGGTCTGGGCTTGGGTTTTCTGTTGAGCCAGGTTTTAGGAGGGTAGTGATGCCTTTCCAGAATTTTTGTGGATTGGTTTTGTGGTTGTTTTGTAGTAAGGAGAAATAATTCTGTTTATCAATTGTGATAAGCTTTTAACTCTATTGCGAAGTGTTTTGAATTCATTAAGGGTGGTAGGAGTTTTGTTTCTTTGGTAACGAGACCATGTTTTGTCTCTGAGTCGCATAGTGGTTTTTGTGGTTTTTGTTAGCCAGGGGGTGATTTTGTTACTTATTCTTTTGGTTTTATGGGGCAAAACTATCTAGCAGTTTTAGGAAAGTTGTATTGAAGTGTTCAACAGCATTATCTAGGGGTAGAGTTTTTAGGGGGTTCCAGTTTATTGATTTTAGGGAGTCAGAGAAGGCTATTGGGTTGAATTTCTTTAGATAGCGAGTACTGATGTAGTTATGGGTAACTTGTAATGGAGATGGAAGACATCTGGTGTAAATGGGAAGGTGGTCACTGAGGGAATTAGGAAGAATTCCACTATCATTGTAGTTGTGAGGGTGAGAGACTAAGATCCAGTCTAGGGTACTCCACTGGAGAAGTCTTTAGAGGGCCTAGTAGGGAGGTTGATGAGCTGAGAGTACTTATAAAGGTTGATGTTTAGGCGGTGTGTAAGTGAATGAATGGAAGACCCATTAATATTGGTGTCTCCCATGATAATAGTTTCATTGCTGATGTTGGTAGAAAGCCAGGATAGTATATCTTCAAGTACTGAGATATTGTCTCCAGGGGGGATGTAAAGTGACGCTATGCAAATGTGTTTGTGTTTATTTAAAGAAAAAAGAGCTAGAACTAATTCTGCATTGGAGAATTGTGGAATGGGTTTGTTGTAGGGAGTAATGGATAGGGAGGATGAGTAAAGTAGAGCTACTCCCCCACCCTTTTTCTGTACCCGGTCTTTTCTGATGATGGAGTAGTTTGGTGGTACTATTTCAGCATCTTTTATATGAGGTTTTAACCAGGTTTCTGAAATAGCTAGGATGTCAGGCTTGTTGTGGTGAAGCCAGGCATGAAAATTGGGGATTTTGTTAACTATGCTTCGGGCATTTAGAGAAGCTAATAGGATAGATTTAGATGTAGGGTAAGTGGTGTTTGGGCCTGGGTTAGGGTGTATATCACCTGATAGAAGTATGGTCGATAGGAGTTGGAAAAAGTTGGTGTGGTGTTTGGATTGTCTTATTTGTATCAAGTGTGTTGTTGGGTTTATGTGGATATTGGAGGTTAGAGAGGAGCTAAAGGGTTTATAAGTAGAGATTAGTTTGTAGTTACAAAATAGATGGGTCTTTATGGGATACAGTGCAGGGGAGATTGAGGCAAATGAGTTTGAGTGGGTTGAAGGGAGTGAGCTGGTTGAGTGAAGTAGTGGTGTGTGAGTTGTGGAGTTGGGCTGGGTGAGGTGATAGATATAAATAAGGTTTAGTATTAGTTATAGTTGGATTGAGATTGATGTTAATTTAGCAAGCATGTTGAGGCTGGTGACTTAGAATATGTAGTTTAGGTAGGAGGCTTAGGAATAGCTGTTGTGTTCAGTATGAAGGGTGGTATGAGTAGATGGATTATAGGGGGAGGGGGAAGATGATGGTGAAAGGGGAGGAGTTTGTTAGGTAGAGAGGAAGAAGGTGGAGAAATGGGTGGGGTGTAAATGGTAGACAGGATGTAGGAGTGGTCTGCTAAGTATAAATGTAGATGCAGTGGGGTTGGGTGGGATTTGGGGGTAGGGTAGGGGAGCGGAGTGAGCCCGTAGGGCGAACGGAGCAGGTAAAAAATGGCAATGGAGCAGCTGAGGAGAGACAATCAGTCAGCAGAGCTGATTACGTTTGGAAAGGTTAGCAAGTCTAAAGTGGGAAGGAACACAGATAGGTGGGGAGGCTGTTATAGAACAGGAGAGTGTGATAAGTAAGAAAAAGGGTACAGTGTAAAGTGTTAGAGTAGTTCATTTAACAGAAGTATGGAGTCATAATGGCAGAATGTGAAATAGATAGGCAGGAGAAAATCTTAGATGGGATAGGGGTGCCACTTGCAGGGCAAAGCTGGTAATACAGTCAACTATAATGGGGAGGGTAGGCTCTTGATAATTTAGGGGAGTGAGAAAAAAGTAGTAAGTGGGGTACTGAAGGTGGTGTAGGATATGTGTTTACTAAGGTAGCTAGTTTTAGGGGGTAAGAGGCTGCTGGCTGACCGGGCTCAGAACGAGCTTTAGAACCCCTGAAATAATAGCAGGCAGTAGTAAATGTTACAGGCAGGACATAGGTAACATACGTTTAGTTTCTTTTCCTTGAGAGAGGAAGCAGGGAGTAGAGGCTGAGAGATGACACCACGGTTTAATGTTGAAAGGGTCCTTTGTCTCCAGGTAGGTAGGTTCTTGGAAAATATAGGCTGGAAGGTAGGTTCTTAGAAATATATAGGCCGGAACAGCACAGTGTAGAGCAGGGTAGTTTAGTTTATTTTCCTTGAGAGAGGAAGCAGGGAGTAGAGGCTGAGAGATGACACCACGGTTTAATGTTGAAAGGGTCCTTTGTCTCCAGGTAGGTAGGTTCTTGGAAAATATAGGCTGGAAGGTAGGTTCTTAGAAATATATAGGCCGGAACAGCACAGTGTAGAGCAGGGTAGTTTAGTTTCTTTTCCTTGAGAGAGGAAGCAGGGAGTAGAGGCTGAGAGATGACACCACGGTTTAATGTTGAAAGGGTCCTTTGTCTCCAGGTAGGTAGGTTCTTGGAAAATATAGGCTGGAAGGTAGGTTCTTAGAAATATATAGGCCGGAACAGCACAGTGTAGAGCAGGGTACAGGGGGAAAGGATGCCGGACCAGAGCAGACAGCAGCCAGGGGCAATGCTAGGGTAATAAATTTGAGTGCTGAAACTAGAAAACTGGCTAGTTATAAGAAAAAAAAACAAGCTAGAAGGCTTCCCTCAAACACAGAAGGGCTTGGGGGCTCAGAAGCCTACAAATAGTCTATACCACTTAATAGAAAAGGCAGGAAATAAGCTTAATTTTTTTTGTCTGTTTCCCAGATGCTCTCTTTGTACACAGTAGGAGTGCCTGAAATCAGAATATGATCTCACTGCACTCAGTTGAGTGAGCAAATGAAATGGGCCCAGAGGCAGGCTGAGGGGCGGGCAGTTTCAAGGCCACTAAGATTAACACCAAAACAAAAACAGGGAGGGTGGGTGGGAATAACTGAAGAGCAGAATAACTGCCACTTGAGTTAAATATTCCTTCAACACAGTTTAAATCAAATTAAATACTGTATTTTTTTTAAAAAAAGTGCAGATAAAGGTACTTAAATTCTCTTATACGTCCAGTTGAATATAACCAAGTTCTTAGCTGGCCAAAGCTGAGGTTTTTAAGCAATAAAAATTTCACAATGCACCACTTAAAAATGCAAGGACAGGAAATCAAAGAATGTGGCTACCCCCACACCTGTAATTACTAGCAAATAACACACTAGCTTCAGTTCAAGTTATTAAAGAGAATAATAACTGCCACTTGAGTTAAATATTCCTTCAACACAGTTTAAATCAAATTAAATACTGTATTTTTTTAAAAAAAAAGTGCAGATAAAGGTACTTAAATTCTCTTATACATCCAGTTGAATATAACCAAATTCTTAGCTGGCCAAAGCTGAGTTTTTTAAGCAATAAAAATTTCACAATGCACCACTTAAAAAGGCAAGGACAGGAAATCAAAGAATGTGGCTACCCCCACACCTGTAATTACTAGCAAATAACACACTAGCTAGTTACTAAAGAGCAGAATAACTGCCACTTGAGTTAAATATTCTTCAACACAGTTTAAATCAAATTAAATACTGTATTTTTTTTTAAAAAAGTGCAGATAAAGGTACTTAAATTCTCTTATACGTCCAGTTGAATATAACCAAGTTCTTAACTGGCCAAAGCTGAGGTTTTTAAGCAATAAAAATTTCACAATGCACCACTTAAAAAGGCAAGGACAGGAAATCAAAGAATGTGGCTACCTCCACACCTGTAATTACTAGCAAATAACACACTAGCTTCAGTTCAAGTTACTAAAGAGCAGAATAACTGCCACTTGAGTTAAATATTCCTTCAACACAGTTTAAATCAAATTAAATACTGTATTTTTTTAAAACAAAATGCAGATAAAGGTACTTAAATTCGCTTATACGTCCAGTTTAATATAACCAAGTTCTTAGCTGGCCAAAGCTGAGGTTTTTAAGCAATAAAAATTTCACAATGCACCACTTAAAAAGGCAAGGACAGGAAATCAAAGAATGTGGCTACCCCCACACCTGTAATTACTAGCAAATAACACACTAGCTTCAGTTCAAGTTACTAAAGAGCAGAATAACTGCCACTTGAGTTAAATATTCCTTCAAGACAGTTTAAATCAAATTAAATACTGTATTTTTTTTAAAAAAAGTGCAGATAAAGGTACTTAAATTCTCTTATACGTCCAGTTGAATATAACCAAGTTCTTAGCTGGCCAAAGCTGAGGTTTTTAAGCAATAAAAATTTCACAATGCACCACTTAAAAAGGCAAGGACAGGAAATCAAAGAATGTGGCTACCCCCACACCTGTAATTACTAGCAAATAACACACTAGCTTCAGTTCAAGTTACTAAAGAGCAGAATAACTGCCACTTGAGTTAAATATTCCTTCAACACAGTTCAAATCAAATTAAATACTGTACTTTTTTTAAAAAAAGTGCAGAAAAAGGTACTTAAATTCTCTTATACGTCCAGTTGAATATAACCAAGTTCTTAGCTGGCCAAAGCTGAGGTTTTTAAGCAAAAAAAATTCACAATGCACCACTTAAAAAGGCAAGGACAGGAAATCAAAGAATGTGGCTACCCCCACACCTGTAATTACTAGCAAATAACACACTAGCTTCAGTTCAAGTTACCAAAGAGCAGAATAACTGCCACTTGAGTTAAATATTCTTTCAACACAGTTTAAATCAAATTAAATAATGTATTTTTTTTTTAAAAAGTGCAGATAAAGGTACTTAAATTCTCTTATACATCCAGTTGAATATAACCAAGTTCTTAGCTGGCCAAAGCTGAGGTTATTATGCAGTGAGCTGCAGCATAACTAAGTAACACAGTGTGTACATATTACACAGTGAGCCACAGCATGACTAAGTAACACAGTGTGTACATATTACACAGTGAGCCACAGCATGACTAAGTAACACAGTGTGTACATATTACACAGTGAGCTGCAGCATGACTAAGTAACACAGTGTGTACATATTACACAGTGAGCCTCAGCATGACTAAGTAACACAGTGTGTACATATTACACAGTGAGCCTCAGCATGACTAAGTAACACAGTGTGTACATATTACACAGTGAGCTGCAGCATGACTAAGTAACACAGTGTGTACATATTACACAGTGAGCTGCAGCATGACTAAGTAACACAGTGTACATATTACACAGTGAGCCTCAGCATGACTAAGTAACACAGTGTGTACATATTACACAGTGAGCCACAGCATGACTAAGTAACACAGTGTGTACATATTACACAGTGAGCCTCAGCATGACTAAGTAACACAGTGTGTACATATTACACAGTGAGCAGCAGCATGACTAAGTAACACAGTGTGTACATATTACACAGTGAGCCTCAGCATGACTAAGTAACACAGTGTGTACATATTACACAGTGAGCCTCAGCATGACTAAGTAACACAGTGTGTACATATTACACAGTGAGCCACAGCATGACTAAGTAACACAGTGTGTACATATTACACAGTGAGCCACAGCATGACTAAGTAACACAGTGTGTACATATTACACAGTGAGCTGCAGCATGACTAAGTAACACAGTGTGTACATATTACACAGTGAGCCTCAGCATGACTAAGTAACACAGTGTGTACATATTACACAGTGAGCCTCAGCATGACTAAGTAACACAGTGTGTACATATTACACAGTGAGCCTCAGCATGACTAAGTAACACAGTGTGTACATATTACACAGTGAGCCACAGCATGACTAAGTAACACAGTGTGTACATATTACACAGTGAGCCTCAGCATGACTAAGTAACACAGTGTGTACATATTACACAGTGAGCTGCAGCATGACTAAGTAACACAGTGTGTACATATTACACAGTGAGCCTCAGCATGACTAAGTAACACAGTGTGTACATATTACACAGTGAGCCTCAGCATGACTAAGTAACACAGTGTGTACATATTACACAGTGAGCTGCAGCATGACTAAGTAACACAGTGTGTACATATTACACAGTGAGCCTCAGCATGACTAAGTAACACAGTGTGTACATATTACACAGTGAGCCTCAGCATGACTAAGTAACACAGTGTGTACATATTACACAGTGAGCTGCAGCATGACTAAGTAACACAGTGTGTACATATTACACAGTGAGCCTCAGCATGACTAAGTAACACAGTGTGTACATATTACACAGTGAGCTGCAGCATGACTAAGTAACACAGTGTGTACATATTACACAGTGAGCCTCAGCATGACTAAGTAACACAGTGTGTACATATTACACAGTGAGCCTCAGCATGACTAAGTAACACAGTGTGTACATATTACACAGTGAGCCTCAGCATGACTAAGTAACACAGTGTGTACATATTACACAGTGAGCCACAGCATGACTAAGTAACACAGTGTGTACATATTACACAGTGAGCTGCAGCATGACTAAGTAACACAGTGTGTACATATTACACAGTGAGCCACAGCATGACTAAGTAACACAGTGTGTACATATTACACAGTGAGCCGCAGCATGACTAAGTAACACAGTGTGTACATATTACACAGTGAGCCTCAGCATGACTAAGTAACACAGTGTGTACATATTACACAGTGAGCTGCAGCATGACTAAGTAACACAGTGTGTACATATTACACAGTGAGCTGCAGCATGACTAAGTAACACAGTGTGTACATATTACACAGTGAGCCTCAGCATGACTAAGTAACACAGTGTGTACATATTACACAGTGAGCTGCAGCATGACTAAGCAACACAGTGTGTACATATTACACAGTGAGCCTCAGCATGACTAAGTAACACAGTGTGTACATATTACACAGTGAGCCTCAGCATGACTAAGTAACACAGTGTGTACATATTACACAGTGAGCCTCAGCATGACTAAGTAACCCAGTGTGTACATATTACACAGTGAGCCGCAGCATGACTAAGTAACACAGTGTGTACATATTACACAGTGAGCCTCAGCATGACTAAGTAACACAGTGTGTACATATTACACAGTGAGCTGCAGCATGACTAAGTAACACAGTGTGTACATATTACACAGTGAGCCACAGCATGACTAAGTAACACAGTGTGTACATATTACACAGTGAGCCTCAGCATGACTAAGTAACACAGTGTGTACATATTACACATTGAGCCTCAGCATGACTAAGTAACACAGTGTGTACATATTACACAGTGAGCCTCAGCATGACTAAGTAACACAGTGTGTACATATTACACAGTGAGCCTCAGCATGACTAAGTAACACAGTGTGTACATATTACACAGTGAGCTGCAGCATGACTAAGTAACACAGTGTGTACATATTACACAGTTAGCCTCAGCATGACTAAGTAACACAGTGTGTACATAATACACAGTGAGCCTCAGCATGACTAAGTAACACAGTGTGTACATATTACACAGTGAGCTGCAGCATGACTAAGTAACACAGTGTGTACATATTACACAGTGAGCCACAGCATGACTAAGTAACACAGTGTGTACATATTACACAGTGAGCCACAGCATGACTAAGTAACACAGTGTGTACATATTACACAGTGAGCTGCAGCATGACTAAGTAACACAGTGTGTACATATTACACAGTGAGCCTCAGCATGACTAAGTAACACAGTGTGTACATATTACACAGTGAGCCTCAGCATGACTAAGTAACACAGTGTGTACATATTACACAGTGAGCCTCAGCATGACTAAGTAACACAGTGTGTACATATTACACAGTGAGCTGCAGCATGACTAAGTAACACAGTGTGTACATATTACACAGTGAGCCTCAGCATGACTAAGTAACACAGTGTGTACATATTACACAGTGAGCCTCAGCATGACTAAGTAACACAGTGTGTACATATTACACAGTGAGCTGCAGCATGACTAAGTAACACAGTGTGTACATATTACACAGTGAGCCACAGCATGACTAAGTAACACAGTGTGTACATATTACACAGTGAGCCACAGCATGACTAAGTAACACAGTGTGTACATATTACACAGTGAGCTGCAGCATGACTAAGTAACACAGTGTGTACATATTACACAGTGAGCTGCAGCATGACTAAGTAACACAGTGTGTACATATTACACAGTGAGCTGCAGCATGACTAAGTAACACAGTGTGTACATATTACACAGTGAGCCTCAGCATGACTAAGTAACACAGTGTGTACATATTACACAGTGAGCCTCAGCATGACTAAGTAACACAGTGTGTACATATTACACAGTGAGCCTCAGCATGACTAAGTAACACAGTGTGTACATATTACACAGTGAGCCACAGCATGACTAAGTAACACAGTGTGTACATATTACACAGTGAGCCTCAGCATGACTAAGTAACACAGTGTGTACATATTACACAGTGAGCCTCAGCATGACTAAGTAACACAGTGTGTACATATTACACAGTGAGCCACAGCATGACTAAGTAACACAGTGTGTACATATTACACAGTGAGCCTCAGCATGACTAAGTAACACAGTGTGTACATATTACACAGTGAGCCACAGCATGACTAAGTAACACAGTGTGTACATATTACACAGTGAGCCTCAGCATGACTAAGTAACACAGTGTGTACATATTACACAGTGAGCTGCAGCATGACTAAGTAACACAGTGTGTACATATTACACAGTGAGCCTCAGCATGACTAAGTAACACAGTGTGTACATATTACACAGTGAGCCTCAGCATGACTAAGTAACACAGTGTGTACATATTACACAGTGAGCTGCAGCATGACTAAGTAACACAGTGTGTACATATTACACAGTGAGCCTCAGCATGACTAAGTAACACAGTGAGCAGCAGCATGACTAAGTAACACAGTGTGTACATATTACACAGTGAGCCACAGCATGACTAAGTAACACAGTGTGTACATATTACACAGTGAGCCTCAACATGACTAAGTAACACAGTGTGTACATATTACACAGTGAGCCTCAGCATGACTAAGTAACACAGTGTGTACATATTACACAGTGAGCTGCAGCATGACTAAGTAACACAGTGTGTACATATTACACAGTGAGCCTCAGCATGACTAAGTAACACAGTGTGTACATATTACACAGTGAGCCTCAGCATGACTAAGTAACACAGTGTGTACATATTACACAGTGAGCTGCAGCATGACTAAGTAACACAGTGTGTACATATTACACAGTGAGCCACAGCATGACTAAGTAACACAGTGTGTACATATTACACAGTGAGCTGCAGCATGACTAAGTAACACAGTGTGTACATATTACACAGTGAGCCTCAGCATGACTAAGTAACACAGTGTGTACATATTACACAGTGAGCTGCAGCATGACTAAGTAACACAGTGTGTACATATTACACAGTGAGCCTCAGCATGACTAAGTAACACAGTGTGTACATATTACACAGTGAGCCTCAGCATGACTAAGTAACACAGTGTGTACATATTACACAGTGAGCTGCAGCATGACTAAGTAACACAGTGTGTACATATTACACAGTGAGCCTCAGCATGACTAAGTAACACAGTGTGTACATATTACACAGTGAGCTGCAGCATGACTAAGCAACACAGTGTGTACATATTACACACTGAGCCACAGCATGACAAAGTAACACAGTATGTACATATTACACAGTGAGCTGCAGCATGACTAATAAACACAGTGTGTACATATTACACAGTGAGCCACAGCATGACTAAGTAACACAGTGTGTACATATTACACAGTGAGCCACAGCATGACTAAGTAACACAGTGTGTACATATTACACAGTGAGCTGCAGCATGACTAAGTAACACAGTGTGTACATATTACACAGTGAGCCTCAGCATGACTAAGTAACACAGTGTGTACATATTACACAGTGAGCCTCAGCATGACTAAGTAACACAGTGTGTACATATTACACAGTGAGCGTCAGCATGACTAAGTAACACAGTGTGTACATATTACACAGTGAGCCTCAACATGACTAAGTAACACAGTGTGTACATATTACACAGTGAGCCACAGCATGACTAAGTAACACAGTGTGTACATATTACACAGTGAGCCACAGCATGACTAAGTAACACAGTGTGTACATATTACACAGTGAGCTGCAGCATGACTAAGTAACACAGTGTGTACATATTACACAGTGAGCCTCAGCATGACTAAGTAACACAGTGTGTACATATTACACAGTGAGCTGCAGCATGACTAAGTAACACAGTGTGTACATATTACACAGTGAGCCACAGCATGACTAAGTAACACAGTGTGTACATATTACACAGTGAGCCTCAGCATGACTAAGTAACACAGTGTGTACATATTACACAGTGAGCTGCAGCATGACTAAGTAACACAGTGTGTACATATTACACAGTGAGCCTCAGCATGACTAAGTAACACAGTGTGTGTATATTACACAGTGAGCCTCAGCATGACTAAGTAACACAGTGTGTACATATTACACAGTGAGCCTCAGCATGACTAAGTAACACAGTGTGTACATATTACACAGTGAGCCACAGCATGACTAAGTAACACAGTGTGTACATATTACACAGTGAGCCTCAGCATGACTAAGTAACACAGTGTGTACATATTACACAGTGAGCTGCAGCATGACTAAGTAACACAGTGTGTACATATTACACAGTGAGCTGCAGCATGACTAAGTAACACAGTGTGTACATATTACACAGTGAGCCTCAGCATGACTAAGTAACACAGTGTGTACATATTACACAGTGAGCCACAGCATGACTAAGTAACACAGTGTGTACATATTACACAGTGAGCCTCAGCATGACTAAGTAACACAGTGTGTACATATTACACAGTGAGCTGCAGCATGACTAAGTAACACAGTGTGTACATATTACACAGTGAGCCTCAGCATGACTAAGTAACACAGTGTGTACATATTACACAGTGAGCTGCAGCATGACTAAGTAACACAGTGTGTACATATTACACAGTGAGCCTCAGCATGACTAAGTAACACAGTGTGTACATATTACACAGTGAGCCTCAGCATGACTAAGTAACACACAGTGTACATATTACACAGTGAGCCACAGCATGACTAAGTAACACAGTGTGTACATATTACACAGTGAGCCACAGCATGACTAAGTAACACAGTGTGTACATATTACACAGTGAGCTGCAGCATGACTAAGTAACACAGTGTGTACATATTACACAGTGAGCCTCAGCATGACTAAGTAACACAGTGTGTACATATTACACAGTGAGCCTCAGCATGACTAAGTAACACAGTGTGTACATATTACACAGTGAGCCACAGCATGACTAAGTAACACAGTGTGTACATATTACACAGTGAGCCTCAGCATGACTAAGTAACACAGTGTGTACATATTACACAGTGAGCCACAGCATGACTAAGTAACACAGTGTGTACATATTACACAGTGAGCTGCAGCATGACTAAGTAACACAGTGTGTACATATTACACAGTGAGCCTCAGCATGACTAAGTAACACAGTGTGTACATATTACACAGTGAGCCTCAGCATGACTAAGTAACACAGTGTGTACATATTACACAGTGAGCCTCAGCATGACTAAGTAACACAGTGTGTACATATTACACAGTGAGCCACAGCATGACTAAGTAACACAGTGTGTACATATTACACAGTGAGCCACAGCATGACTAAGTAACACAGTGTGTACATATTACACAGTGAGCTGCAGCATGACTAAGTAACACAGTGTGTACATATTACACAGTGAGCCTCAGCATGACTAAGTAACACAGTGTGTACATATTACACAGTGAGCCTCAGCATGACTAAGTAACACAGTGTGTACATATTACACAGTGAGCTGCAGCATGACTAAGTAACACAGTGTGTACATATTACACAGTGAGCCACAGCATGACTAAGTAACACAGTGTGTACATATTACACAGTGAGCCTCAGCATGACTAACACAGTGAGCAGCAGCATGACTAAGTAACACAGTGTGTACATATTACACAGTGAGCTGCAGCATGACTAAGTAACACAGTGTGTACATATTACACAGTGAGCCTCAGCATGACTAAGTAACACAGTGTGTACATATTACACAGTGAGCTGCAGCATGACTAAGTAACACAGTGTGTACATATTACACAGTGAGCCACAGCATGACTAAGTAACACAGTGTGTACATATTACACAGTGAGCCTCAGCATGACTAAGTAACACAGTGTGTACATATTACACAGTGAGCTGCAGCATGACTAAGTAACACAGTGTGTACATATTACACAGTGAGCCTCAGCATGACTAAGTAACACAGTGTGTACATATTACACAGTGAGCTGCAGCATGACTAAGTAACACAGTGTGTACATATTACACAGTGAGCTGCAGCATGACTAAGTAACACAGTGTGTACATATTACACAGTGAGCCTCAGCATGACTAAGTAACACAGTGTGTACATATTACACAGTGAGCTGCAGCATGACTAAGTAACACAGTGTGTACATATTACACAGTGAGCCTCAGCATGACTAAGTAACACAGTGTGTACATATTACACAGTGAGCTGCAGCATGACTAAGTAACACAGTGTGTACATATTACACAGTGAGCCTCAGCATGACTAAGTAACACAGTGTCTACATATTACACAGTGAGCCTCAGTATAAGTAAAACAGTGTGTACATATTGCACAGTGAGCTGCAGCATGACTAAGTAACACAGTGTGTACATATTACACAGTGAGCCTCAGCATGACTAAGTAACACAGTGTGTACATATTACACAGTGAGCCTCAGCATGACTAAGTAACACAGTGTGTACATATTACACAGTGAGCCACAGCATGACTAAGTAACACAGTGTGTACATATTACACAGTGAGCTGCAGCATGACTAAGTAACACAGTGTGTACATATTACACAGTGAGCCTCAGCATGACTAAGTAACACAGTGTGTACATATTACACAGTGAGCCTCAGCATGACTAAGTAACACAGTGTGTACATATTACACAGTGAGCTGCAGCATGACTAAGTAACACAGTGTGTACATATTACACAGTGAGCCACAGCATGACTAAGTAACACAGTGTGTACATATTACACAGTGAGCTGCAGCATGACTAAGTAACACAGTGTGTACATATTACACAGTGAGCCACAGCATGACTAAGTAACACAGTGTGTACATATTACACAGTGAGCTGCAGCATGACTAACACAGTGTGTACATATTACACAGTGAGCCACAGCATGACTAAGTAACACAGTGTGTACATATTACACAGTGAGCCACAGCATGACTAAGTAACACAGTGTGTACATATTACACAGTGAGCCTCAGCATGACTAAGTAACACAGTGTGTACATATTACACAGTGAGCCACAGCATGACTAAGTAACACAGTGTGTACATATTACACAGTGAGCCACAGCATGACTAAGTAACACAGTGTGTACATATTACACAGTGAGCCTCAGCATGACTAAGTAACACAGTGTGTACATATTACACAGTGAGCTGCAGCATGACTAAGTAACACAGTGTGTACATATTACACAGTGAGCCACAGCATGACTAAGTAACACAGTGTGTACATATTACACAGTGAGCCTCAGCATGACTAAGTAACACAGTGTGTACATATTACACAGTGAGCCACAGCATGACTAAGTAACACAGTGTGTACATATTACACAGTGAGCTGCAGCATGACTAAGTAACACAGTGTGTACATATTACACAGTGAGCCTCAGCATGACTAAGTAACACAGTGTGTACATATTACACAGTGAGCCACAGCATGACTAACACAGTGTGTACATATTACACAGTGAGCCACAGCATGACTAAGTAACACAGTGTGTACATATTACACAGTGAGCCTCAGCATGACTAAGTAACACAGTGTGTACATATTACACAGTGAGCTGCAGCATGACTAAGTAACACAGTGTGTACATATTACACAGTGAGCCTCAGCATGACTAAGTAACACAGTGTGTACATATTACACAGTGAGCCACAGCATGACTAAGTAACACAGTGTGTACATATTACACAGTGAGCCACAGCATGACTAAGTAACACAGTGTGTACATATTACACAGTGAGCTGCAGCATGACTAAGTAACACAGTGTGTACATATTACACAGTGAGCTGCAGCATGACTAAGTAACACAGTGTGTACATATTACACAGTGAGCTGCAGCATGACTAAGTAACACAGTGTGTACATATTACACAGTGAGCCTCAGCATGACTAAGTAACACAGTGTGTACATATTACACAGTGAGCCACAGCATGACTAAGTAACACAGTGTGTACATATTACACAGTGAGCCTCAGCATGACTAAGTAACACAGTGTGTACATATTACACAGTGAGCCTCAGCATGACTAAGTAACACAGTGTGTACATATTACACAGTGAGCCTCAGCATGACTAAGTAACACAGTGTGTACATATTACACAGTGAGCTGCAGCATGACTAAGTAACACAGTGTGTACATATTACACAGTGAGCTGCAGCATGACTAAGTAACACAGTGTGTACATATTACACAGTGAGCCGCAGCATGACTAAGTAACACAGTGTGTACATATTACACAGTGAGCCTCAGCATGACTAAGTAACACAGTGTGTACATATTACACAGTGAGCCGCAGCATGACTAAGTAACACAGTGTGTACATATTACACAGTGAGCCACAGCATGACTAAGTAACACAGTGTGTACATATTACACAGTGAGCTGCAGCATGACTAACACAGTGTGTACATATTACACAGTGAGCTGCAGCATGACTAAGTAACACAGTGTGTACATATTACACAGTGAGCTGCAGCATGACTAAGTAACACAGTGTGTACATATTACACAGTGAGCTGCAGCATGACTAAGTAACACAGTGTGTACATATTACACAGTGAGCCACAGCATGACTAAGTAACACAGTGTGTACATATTACACAGTGAGCCTCAGCATGACTAAGTAACACAGTGTGTACATATTACACAGTGAGCCTCAGCATGACTAAGTAACACAGTGTGTACATATTACACAGTGAGCTGCAGCATGACTAAGTAACACAGTGTGTACATATTACACAGTGAGCTGCAGCATGACTAAGTAACACAGTGTGTACATATTACACAGTGAGCCACAGCATGACTAAGTAACACAGTGTGTACATATTACACAGTGAGCCTCAGCATGACTAACACAGTGAGCAGCAGCATGACTAAGTAACACAGTGTGTACATATTACACAGTGAGCTGCAGCATGACTAAGTAACACAGTGTGTACATATTACACAGTGAGCCTCAGCATGACTAAGTAACACAGTGTGTACATATTACACAGTGAGCTGCAGCATGACTAAGTAACACAGTGTGTACATATTACACAGTGAGCCTCAGCATGACTAAGTAACACAGTGTGTACATATTACACAGTGAGCCTCAGCATGACTAAGTAACACAGTGTGTACATATTACACAGTGAGCCACAGCATGACTAAGTAACACAGTGTGTACATATTACACAGTGAGCCTCAGCATGACTAAGTAACACAGTGTGTACATATTACACAGTGAGCCTCAGCATGACTAAGTAACACAGTGTGTACATATTACACAGTGAGCCACAGCATGACTAAGTAACACAGTGTGTACATATTACACAGTGAGCCACAGCATGACTAAGTAACACAGTGTGTACATATTACACAGTGAGCCTCAGCATGACTAAGTAACACAGTGTGTACATATTACACAGTGAGCTGCAGCATGACTAAGTAACACAGTGTGTACATATTACACAGTGAGCCTCAGCATGACTAAGTAACACAGTGTGTACATATTACACAGTGAGCTGCAGCATGACTAAGTAACACAGTGTGTACATATTACACAGTGAGCCTCAGCATGACTAAGTAACACAGTGTGTACATATTACACAGTGAGCCTCAGCATGACTAAGTAACACAGTGTGTACATATTACACAGTGAGCCACAGCATGACTAAGTAACACAGTGTGTACATATTACACAGTGAGCCTCAGCATGACTAAGTAACACAGTGTGTACATATTACACAGTGAGCCACAGCATGACTAAGTAACACAGTGTGTACATATTACACAGTGAGCTGCAGCATGACTAAGTAACACAGTGTGTACATATTACACAGTGAGCCACAGCATGACTAAGTAACACAGTGTGTACATATTACACAGTGAGCCTCAGCATGACTAAGTAACACAGTGTGTACATATTACACAGTGAGCCTCAGCATGACTAAGTAACACAGTGTGTACATATTACACAGTGAGCCTCAGCATGACTAAGTAACACAGTGTGTACATATTACACAGTGAGCCTCAGCATGACTAAGTAACACAGTGTGTACATATTACACAGTGAGCTGCAGCATGACTAAGTAACACAGTGTGTACATATTACACAGTGAGCCACAGCATGACTAAGTAACACAGTGTGTACATATTACACAGTGAGCCTCAGCATGACTAAGTAACACAGTGTGTACATATTACACAGTGAGCCTCAGCATGACTAAGTAACACAGTGTGTACATATTACACAGTGAGCCACAGCATGACTAAGTAACACAGTGTGTACATATTACACAGTGAGCTGCAGCATGACTAAGTAACACAGTGTGTACATATTACACAGTGAGCTGCAGCATGACTAAGTAACACAGTGTGTACATATTACACAGTGAGCCTCAGCATGACTAAGTAACACAGTGTGTACATATTACACAGTGAGCCTCAGCATGACTAAGTAACACAGTGTGTACATATTACACAGTGAGCCTCAGCATGACTAAGTAACACAGTGTGTACATATTACACAGTGAGCCACAGCATGACTAAGTAACACAGTGTGTACATATTACACAGTGAGCCACAGCATGACTAAGTAACACAGTGTGTACATATTACACAGTGAGCCTCAGCATGACTAAGTAACACAGTGTGTACATATTACACAGTGAGCCTCAGCATGACTAAGTAACACAGTGTGTACATATTACACAGTGAGCTGCAGCATGACTAAGTAACACAGTGTGTACATATTACACAGTGAGCCACAGCATGACTAAGTAACACAGTGTGTACATATTACACAGTGAGCCACAGCATGACTAAGTAACACAGTGTGTACATATTACACAGTGAGCCTCAGCATGACTAAGTAACACAGTGTGTACATATTACACAGTGAGCCTCAGCATGACTAAGTAACACAGTGTGTACATATTACACAGTGAGCTGCAGCATGACTAAGTAACACAGTGTGTACATATTACACAGTGAGCCTCAGCATGACTAAGTAACACAGTGTGTACATATTACACAGTGAGCCTCAGCATGACTAAGTAACACAGTGTGTACATATTACACAGTGAGCCTCAGCATGACTAAGTAACACAGTGTGTACATATTACACAGTGAGCCACAGCATGACTAAGTAACACAGTGTGTACATATTACACAGTGAGCCTCAGCATGACTAAGTAACACAGTGTGTACATATTACACAGTGAGCTGCAGCATGACTAAGTAACACAGTGTGTACATATTACACAGTGAGCCTCAGCATGACTAAGTAACACAGTGTGTACATATTACACAGTGAGCCTCAGCATGACTAAGTAACACAGTGTGTACATATTACACAGTGAGCCACAGCATGACTAAGTAACACAGTGTGTACATATTACACAGTGAGCCTCAGCATGACTAAGTAACACAGTGTGTACATATTACACAGTGAGCCACAGCATGACTAAGTAACACAGTGTGTACATATTACACAGTGAGCTGCAGCATGACTAAGTAACACAGTGTGTACATATTACACAGTGAGCTGCAGCATGACTAAGTAACACAGTGTGTACATATTACACAGTGAGCCACAGCATGACTAAGTAACACAGTGTGTACATATTACACAGTGAGCTGCAGCATGACTAAGTAACACAGTGTGTACATATTACACAGTGAGCCTCAGCATGACTAAGTAACACAGTGTGTACATATTACACAGTGAGCTGCAGCATGACTAAGTAACACAGTGTGTACATATTACACAGTGAGCTGCAGCATGACTAAGTAACACAGTGTGTACATATTACACAGTGAGCCTCAGCATGACTAAGTAACACAGTGTGTACATATTACACAGTGAGCCACAGCATGACTAAGTAACACAGTGTGTACATATTACACAGTGAGCCTCAGCATGACTAAGTAACACAGTGTGTACATATTACACAGTGAGCCTCAGCATGACTAAGTAACACAGTGTGTACATATTACACAGTGAGCCACAGCATGACTAAGTAACACAGTGTGTACATATTACACAGTGAGCCACAGCATGACTAAGTAACACAGTGTGTACATATTACACAGTGAGCCTCAGCATGACTAAGTAACACAGTGTGTACATATTACACAGTGAGCCTCAGCATGACTAAGTAACACAGTGTGTACATATTACACAGTGAGCTGCAGCATGACTAAGTAACACAGTGTGTACATATTACACAGTGAGCCTCAGCATGACTAAGTAACACAGTGTGTACATATTACACAGTGAGCCTCAGCATGACTAAGTAACACAGTGTGTACATATTACACAGTGAGCCTCAGCATGACTAAGTAACACAGTGTGTACATATTACACAGTGAGCTGCAGCATGACTAAGTAACACAGTGTGTACATATTACAC
The DNA here is from genome assembly GCF_019279795.1 of Protopterus annectens. Taxonomy (NCBI): domain Eukaryota; kingdom Metazoa; phylum Chordata; order Ceratodontiformes; family Protopteridae; genus Protopterus; species Protopterus annectens. The sequence goes on from NC_056749.1 coordinate 84,418,825, forward strand.
AGTGAGCCACAGCATGACTAAGTAACACAGTGTGTACATATTACACAGTGAGCCACAGCATGACTAAGTAACACAGTGTGTACATATTACACAGTGAGCCTCAGCATGACTAAGTAACACAGTGTGTACATATTACACAGTGAACCTCAGCATGACTAAGTAACACAGTGTGTACATATTACACAGTGAGCTGCAGCATGACTAAGCAACAAACTGTGTACATATTACACAGTGAGCCTCAGCATGACTAAGCAACACAGTGTGTACATATTACACAGTGAGCCTCAGCATGACTAAGCAACACAGTGTGTACATATTACACAGTGAGCCTCAGCATGACTAAGCAACACAGTGTGTACATATTACACAGTGAGCCTCAGCATGACTAAGTAACACAGTGAGTACATATTACACAGCGAGCTGCAGCATGACTAACACAGTGTGTACATATTACACAGTGAGCCACAGCATGACTAAGTAAATCAGTGTGTACATATTACACAGTGAGCCACAGCATGACTAAGTAACACAGTGTGTACATATTACACAGTGAGCCACAGCATGACTAAGTAACACAGTGTGTACATATTACACAGTGAGCCTCAGCATGACTAAGTAACACAGTGTGTACATATTACACAGTGAGCCACAGCATGACTAAGTAACACAGTGTGTACATATTACACAGTGCGTACATATTACACAGTGAGCCGCAGCATAAGTAACACAGTGTGTACATATTACACAGTGAGCCACAGCATGACTAAGTAACACAGTGTGTACATATTACACAGTGAGCTGCAGCATGACTAAGTAACACAGTGTGTACATATTACACAGTGAGCCTCAGCATGACTAAGTAACACAGTGTGTACATATTACACAGTGAGCCTCAGCATGACTAAGTAACACAGTGTGTACATATTACACAGTGAGCTGCAGCATGACTAAGTAACACAGTGTGTACATATTACACAGTGAGCCTCAGCATGACTAAGTAACACAGTGTGTACATATTACACAGTGAGCTGCAGCATGACTAAGTAACACAGTGTGTACATATTACACAGTGAGCCTCAGCATGACTAAGTAACACAGTGTGTACATATTACACAGTGAGCTGCAGCATGACTAAGTAACACAGTGTGTACATATTACACAGTGAGCCACAGCATGACTAAGTAACACAGTGTGTACATATTACACAGTGAGCCTGAGCATGACTAAGTAACACAGTGTGTACATATTACACAGTGAGCCTCAGCATGACTAAGTAACACAGTGTGTACATATTACACAGTGAGCCACAGCATGACTAAGTAACACAGTGTGTACATATTACACAGTGAGCCACAGCATGACTAAGTAACACAGTGTGTACATATTACACAGTGAGCCTCAGCATGACTAAGTAACACAGTGTGTACATATTACACAGTGAGCTGCAGCATGACTAAGTAACACAGTGTGTACATATTACACAGTGAGCCTCAGCATGACTAAGTAACACAGTGTGTACATATTACACAGTGAGCCTCAGCATGACTAAGTAACACAGTGTGTACATATTACACAGTGAGCCTCAGCATGACTAAGTAACACAGTGTGTACATATTACACAGTGAGCCTCAGCATGACTAACACAGTGTGTACATATTACACAGTGAGCTGCAGCATGACTAAGTAACACAGTGTGTACATATTACACAGTGAGCCTCAGCATGACTAAGTAACACAGTGTGTACATATTACACAGTGAGCTGCAGCATGACTAAGTAACACAGTGTGTACATATTACACAGTGAGCCACAGCATGACTAAGTAACACAGTGTGTACATATTACACAGTGAGCTGCAGCATGACTAAGTAACACAGTGTGTACATATTACACAGTGAGCCTCAGCATGACTAAGTAACACAGTGTGTACATATTACACAGTGAGCCTCAGCATGACTAAGGAACACAGTGTGTACATATTACACAGTGAGCCTCAGCATGACTAAGTAACACAGTGTGTACATATTACACAGTGAGCTGCAGCATGACTAAGTAACACAGTGTGTACATATTACACAGTGAGCTGCAGCATGACTAAGTAACACAGTGTGTACATATTACACAGTGAGCCACAGCATGACTAAGTAACACAGTGTGTACATATTACACAGTGAGCCTCAGCATGACTAAGTAACACAGTGTGTACATATTACACAGTGAGCCTCAGCATGACTAAGTAACACAGTGTGTACATATTACACAGTGAGCCACAGCATGACTAAGTAACACAGTGTGTACATATTACACAGTGAGCCACAGCATGACTAAGTAACACAGTGTGTACATATTACACAGTGAGCTGCAGCATGACTAAGTAACACAGTGTGTACATATTACACAGTGAGCCACAGCATGACTAAGTAACACAGTGTGTACATATTACACAGTGAGCTGCAGCATGACTAAGTAACACAGTGTGTACATATTACACAGTGAGCCACAGCATGACTAAGTAACACAGTGTGTACATATTACACAGTGAGCCTCAGCATGACTAAGTAACACAGTGTGTACATATTACACAGTGAGCCTCAGCATGACTAAGTAACACAGTGTGTACATATTACACAGTGAGCCTCAGCATGACTAAGTAACACAGTGTGTACATATTACACAGTGAGCCACAGCATGACTAAGTAACACAGTGTGTACATATTACACAGTGAGCCTCAGCATGACTAAGTAACACAGTGTGTACATATTACACAGTGAGCTGCAGCATGACTAAGTAACACAGTGTGTACATATTACACAGTGAGCCACAGCATGACTAAGTAACACAGTGTGTACATATTACACAGTGAGCCACAGCATGACTAAGTAACACAGTGTGTACATATTACACAGTGAGCCTCAGCATGACTAAGTAACACAGTGTGTACATATTACACAGTGAGCTGCAGCATGACTAAGTAACACAGTGTGTACATATTACACAGTGAGCCTCAGCATGACTAAGTAACACAGTGTGTACATATTACACAGTGAGCCTCAGCATGACTAAGTAACACAGTGTGTACATATTACACAGTGAGCCTCAGCATGACTAAGTAACACAGTGTGTACATATTACACAGTGAGCCTCAGCATGACTAAGTAACACAGTGTGTACATATTACACAGTGAGCCACAGCATGACTAAGTAACACAGTGTGTACATATTACACAGTGAGCCTCAGCATGACTAAGTAACACAGTGTGTACATATTACACAGTGAGCTGCAGCATGACTAAGTAACACAGTGTGTACATATTACACAGTGAGCCACAGCATGACTAAGTAACACAGTGTGTACATATTACACAGTGAGCTGCAGCATGACTAAGTAACACAGTGTGTACATATTACACAGTGAGCCTCAGCATGACTAAGTAACACAGTGTGTACATATTACACAGTGAGCCTCAGCATGACTAAGTAACACAGTGTGTACATATTACACAGTGAGCCACAGCATGACTAAGTAACACAGTGTGTACATATTACACAGTGAGCCTCAGCATGACTAAGTAACACAGTGTGTACATATTACACAGTGAGCTGCAGCATGACTAAGTAACACAGTGTGTACATATTACACAGTGAGCCACAGCATGACTAAGTAACACAGTGTGTACATATTACACAGTGAGCCTCAGCATGACTAAGTAACACAGTGTGTACATATTACACAGTGAGCCACAGCATGACTAAGTAACACAGTGTGTACATATTACACAGTGAGCCTCAGCATGACTAAGTAACACAGTGTGTACATATTACACAGTGAGCTGCAGCATGACTAAGTAACACAGTGTGTACATATTACACAGTGAGCCTCAGCATGACTAAGTAACACAGTGTGTACATATTACACAGAGAGCCTCAGCATGACTAAGTAACACAGTGTGTACATATTACACAGAGAGCCTCAGCATG